>NC_134578.1:50651780-50759280 GCF_050947875.1 Dermacentor variabilis
AGATAGGCCAATGAGCAAAGGATGATTAATACCTCCGGCAATAAAGCACATTTTGTAACCTGCTTAAACAACAACTGTCAACACAGAAAAGAAATACAGCGCGAAAATAAATCTATAATCCAAATACAATGCTACGACATATCAATAACACGCAAGGACATACAAGGAGGAGGAGGAAAAGATGGACGGGAAGGTAGGGAGGTCAACCACATCGTACGTCCGGTTTGCTACCCTACAAGGGGGAAGGTGTTTAAGCGATGAAAAAGTGTTAATTCATAGATACAATGTCATTTTCAGTAAAGAATGTTATTAAAGCTTTCAGGGCTGATCGCTGCAACGATGCGTGATCCCATGGCCCCACTGAGTAACTCTTTTATGATGAAAGGACGATTATCAGGGGGTCATCAAAGTTGCCTTGAAAGCGCATATTGGCTGTTCGAACTTGGGACAGCTTAACAGAACATCTATGTTCTCTCATGAATGGTCGCACGTTCAACAAGACACAGCTGAACGAGATATATACGACACAACATGCTACTTGCATATGCCACCTCCAGCATGATACAATGAATGAGAGAGTCCGTGTCACGGCAAGCGCGAGCAGAGATAGCAAACTGTATAGATGGGGGTCAACTTTATACAGAAGACTGTTCGTAGAAGACGTCAAATGAGTAAGCTTGTGTTTGGACTTCCATAATTGTTTTACTCTAACGTGATCGTCAGCGCTCGTGAATTGGGTTACTGTGGTAGGAGAGGAATGATGTGCCTCTCTGGCCATTTTGTCGGCTCCAGTGTTTCCTGCTATACCGATACGTCCAGAAATCCATGCAGCTTCGCTTGATGGCCTGAGGACGCAGCTGAAGTTATCTTAAAAGAAATGTGATAAATCATCCTTGCGTTTGGACCACGTGAACAAACTGATCGTTGAAAGCATTGAAGAGCCAGCCGTCTTCGAGTCTGTGAGAAAGAGCACACACCAAGTTCCTCTTGTCTTCGAGTGATATAAGCGGCAAATAGTGCTGCATAGAGCTCTGCTACCATGAGCTACGTTCCACGTGAAAGACAATTTTAACGTGTTCCGAGTGATGGAATTGCAAACTCCGACGTTGATCCTGACGAATTTGTTGAAACGTCAGTGTAAATGCGTGTATACTCCCACCGTGATGATCATGTGGGTGACACATGAGTTAACATTTTAGCCAAAAAGTGTTGCAGACAGCATATCTTTCTTGTCCAGTCCGCGGCAACGTTGCCATTTTTATTTGCAGTTGAAGAAGTGAGCATACACGGTCGTCGATCGTCGAATCTGAATCGACCTGGCCCAAGCCCTTCCGCTATTTATACAAGTGTCACGGTGCGTATACCAGAACAATCCTCCGTACTCGTTTGAACTGTTCTAGAACGGAAGCCTTTTTGTGAACTCAGCCCCTGGGGAAAGCGGTAACCCGCAGCAAGCGAAGTAATGGACGCGCGACAATGTGCCGCAGGTGCAGACAAGCTGTGACACCCTGACGGCCATCATTCCGTGTCCATAAAAGGAAGTCAAGCTTCTTTAAAGTTTGTGATTGGAAGAATGAGGAAAGGCCGAGTCGAAAGAGCAATTTTTCTTTTTGTCCAGCAACGACTGGAAAAAAAAGTGGCGTCACTTCCAAAGATCGCATCCATAATAAATGTTCCTAGCATATATGTCGGCGATTGCATCCGATGTGCCATATATGCACACTGAATGTACACTTTCCCGATCAAGCCTCCAATGGCAGATACGCAGCCTTTTCGCCGTTCAATGGACAAGAAATACGGCAAAACGTTGGCTTAGAGACGGGACAGTTCACAGTGAAGACATCAACGCCGTATCCCGATTCAACCCAGCCATCACTTAAGGGAGAAAGTGGCGTAATGCAGGGAGCATAATACACATACTCTGCGATAGACAAACACCCTAAGCCAATGCAAGGCAAGATACCAAGGCATAAAAAAATAAGGATAACTGGAGAAAAGTCCTGTGTATTTACGAACAGGATGTTCGACGTCGGTGTTCCCAAGGTAGCCCGCACAAGAAGCGACATCTACGCGGCTTTGGTTTCTGGGGCCAGCGAGACTATATACGCGACACTTTATGAGGACATTGCGTGCTAACACTGAACTTAGTGCACGCTTTACGTTCTTTGCTCTGCTCTCCTCTCTCTTTATTTCCCCTCGCCCCTTTCCCTTCGTGCAGGGTAGCCAACCAGAACTAGCTTCGGTTAGCCGCCTTGCCTCTCCACAAATCGTTATGAATCGTTCGTGCGTTAAAGTCATTCTCTACATCTCGCTTTAGCACTCGCTAAAATCCATATAGGTTCTGCAATACGTCGACAGCAAATCTCGACAGACCTTCTGCGGTCTGTCTGCAATCTGCGATTTTCTATGAGGAGAATCACTGCACTTATAGATTCAGACTTTTCTTTTTTGCCTTAGTTCTTTCTTTGTTTTTGTTACACTACTTATTTTCTAGGACTTGTTTTGAACGCTTCTGGAATAGCCGGTTCTTACATGGCCTAGCTCTTTTCTCAAGCTTCCATCTCGCAAGCTCCCATCACTTATCAAACAGAGAAAACTCATTTAAAAGCTGTAGGCGAAGGCGATGGGTCAGATATAGCCCGCATATTATCCAACAAAGGTCGTTCAATTACGTAGAGCTTTGGTACGGCATGCTAAGAAATGCAGCGGCAGAAAGTCCATGGCAGGCTCACCGTCTTCCCCTTTCTTCAAATTAGTGTTTCTCTCCCACTTAATTGAAGAACGCAAGAGTGATAATTGCTTAGCGTACTCACGCGCTTCCCACGAACACACTGTTTCAGCGCAAGCTTCATGCGACTAACGCAGAGAAGCTCAGAACTTGCGGATACTTGCAGCCAGCTGAGCTCCTTGAGACGTGCGTTGACTGTGCTTGGAGCAGCGGCCCACTAGAAGGAACGGGATCGCCATGAAGGACACGCTCCGTATTCTGGATAGCTCACTTCAGGAGATATCGCTTTGAGCGACTGCTGACTGGCTGAGCTAGTAAGGCCGGTCAGAATGCCCGTGCTTCCATTGAGGTGTCACGCTAGGCTCTAGCGTCACGCGAAGGTGGAAGCGTGCCTAAATGTGGCCAGCCGAGGACACCGTCCAGACACGAAAATGGGACACATAAAAAAAAAAGTACTCGCCATCCCGGCCCCGCGAAAGTGCATGTCAAGCAAAGCTAGCTGTTGTAAAACCACCACTACAACTGCTGAGGGGAGTATGCAATGCTTTATTGATGGTTCGGATGGTTGTTTGGGGCTTGTTCTTTATTGAAACGTATGCGGCTCTGTGTGTTGCATGGGTGATTTCAATCAATTTATACACTGTTCGCTTCACTTTGCTGATTGCTCGTAGCCTCTGCCTTACAGGAATGTGAGCCATTGCTTGCGGGGGTATGAGATAATGCTGATGATGATAGATGCTTGTTCTACGCTTGATCTTTATTGAAACGTACGCTATTCTGTACGTTGTGTGCGTGATTCCAAAGAACGTATGCAGTGTTCGCTTCACTTTGCTGAGTGCTTGAAGCCTCTGCATTACGGGGGGCAAGAGCCATTGCATTTTTGCTTACGGGGGTATGAGCCATTGCTGACGACGCTAATTTTTGTTCACGGATGGACACGAAAAATGTCGACCACCGAGAGGCTAACAGCTTCGTTGTAAAATGCTGCTTCTAGCGCAGTAAACGAAAACACTATAATTCTGCCCCGTGCTCGCGGTCGGCTCAGCAACTCCGCACTTCTGAATTCAGCTAGAGAGTCAACGTACAAAAGGAGACCCCTCGCAAGTAATAAGAAAAAAGAAACGTTATCAAAGGTACACGTCAATAAACAACAAGTCACCGACGAGAGAGACGGACCGGAGAGCCTGAGACAAGAGAAGGGACCGCCAGGAAAGCGCGTGATCGCTGGAGGGAAGACGAGGAAAGAAAAGACAACAAACAAGCCGAAAGCGAAGACGTCGCCGAAGCCGCAGGCATCGGTATAGTATAGAGAGGGGGAACGAAGCTCGAAGAAAAGCAACAGCTTCAGCACCCTTCTTCGATGGCGGCGGTTCAGCGCAGACGAAAAAAAGAGACGACCGTACAGAAGTCATGCAGACGACGAAGACGCGCGGCCAAGAATGCGCCGTGCCATCGCTATGGCGCGCGCTCGTGTGCGTGCGTGCGTGCGTCGTCTGCTACTGCCGCCGCCACTTCTGCTTCTGGCATGCGGATGCCGTCTGCCGCACGCTGCAGCGTCGCCGCGGATCGTCGTCGTGTGGTCCACGACGAGCTGCTGTGTACTGTCGTCTCCCGCCGGGACTTCTGGCTTCCCTCTGACAGGCTACATGACATCGTTTAATATTCGGAATTCGAGAGGGGACAACTGGTTTTTGAGCGGTGCGGCCGCTGCGGAGCTGGCTAGCTAGCTGGCTGGTCGGCGGCTGCAGAGCCGCCCGCTGCCGCAGACTTGATGCCACTGCGCATCGCGGTCGCCGAGGGTACGGCACGTTTGTGGCGCCCGGTGCCGCTCGCGTCGCAGATTCCGATCTCCGTCCCGTCTCGCCTTCATCATGCCCTTCTTGAAACTTCTTGCAGCGCCGCCCCTCCCCCACCTCCCCATCTCCCACCTTGTCCCCCAGGCGCCATCTCTAGAACAGCATTTTTACGCCAGTCCGTTTGGAGAGCCACTAATCACATTCGCCGACAGAGAGGCGTCGTTATTAGAGATCTGGCGAGAATCGAGCTCGTGCCTAGGGAAAAGAAGAGCTATTAGGCCGTGCAATACAGCCTCGCCAGAATCATCGTCGTTTGTGACGCTCTAATTTGACTTCCGGGCATTTTGGTCGCGTGCGTTGGAATTGCCATGACATGCAAGATGTACCATGTGGAAGAGGCGGGTTGACACGCAGGATGGCATGCTTGCGGAGTGATGCGTTTAACGCAGACGCGTGCTGCTTGCAAATGCAGCTGCATTCAGAATGCTTGCTGACATTAATTCGAAGAGAAAACAAAAAATCATTTCGCCTTCTGTAAGGCGCAACATGGGATTCGTGCTACGTTCAGCATTAGCCTAAGTGTCTGACGAGGAAGCATAACGTGGCCCCGAAGCTGGGGTTACGCGGATAAATTGTAAGTGAATTAGAGTTCTAGCCCTGTCATGTGTCCATGTCAGCCGTATACGTTAGTGTAGCAACTCGCTGCATTTCTCCAGCGTGCATGTATTACTAGGTCACCATGCTGCTCACGTCAAGAAATATTTCTATTGGCGTATTAGTGAACACAAAAAATTAGATAATTAGAATAAACTAGAATAAATTAGAATAAACTGCTACCGATATAAAACACGTCGAAAAGAATCTAGCTATAGCACTCATATAATATGTTATTTATCTCTTATATTAAGATTATTATTACTTTTCTTCAGGGCCAGGTAAAATTAAATAGTCGTCACCGTCCTTAAATACATTCATTGCAACGTTCCTGTGCCTTGTATATATATTAATCCTGCTATTTTGTCTGCTAGACAGTTCAGAGGACCTGAATACTGAGACAGTTACGATGTCCACGGCCTCTTCTTTTCCTTTCCTATTTGCAAGGGATTATTACTACTAACGTCATTCAGCTAGACCAACCTCTATTAAAATCTATCTATCTATCTATCCATCTATATCCATCTATATCCATCTATCTATCCATCTATATCCATCTATCTATCCATCTATATCCATCTATCTATCCATCTATCTATCCATCTATATCCATCTATCTATCCATCTATATCCATCTATCTATCCATCTATATCCATCTATCTATCAATCTATATCCATCTATCTATCCATCTATATCTATATCTACCTCTCTATCTCTCTATCTATCTATCTATCTATCTATCTATCTATCTATCTATCTATCTATCTATCTATCTATCTATCTATCTATCTACCTCTCTATCTATCTACCTCTCTATCTATCTACCTCTCTATCTATCTATCTATCCATCTATCCATCTATCCATCTATCTATCCATCTATCCATCTATCTATCTATCCATCTATCCATCTATCCATCTATCCATCTATCCATCTATCCATCTATCCATCCATCCATTTATCCATCCATCCATCCATCCATCCATCCATCCATCCATCACGCCTGCGTTTCAGCACAAAACAAATACAAGCTTGTATCTGCATTTGGGTCTTGATCGGCGAGTCGGATCATTTAAAGGCCCTGCCATACGCGACAACGTTTTCTTTCGCTTCTGGGCGCCTGTGGTACAGCCGCCGATTCACGAGGAGCGCAGGTCATTCATTCGCCAGGGCAGGAAGGAGCCTTATTACGGCAACAGTACCGCTCCGTCCGTACATAGTACGCTGTCATGTATTTGTCTTTGTACGGCTCGACTACGGCAAACATACGCGCGCGCACACACACAATATCACGGATGAGAGAGCGCGCACCTGCGCGACGTCGTTCTGGACCGTACGCGTTCGGAGCAGTCCGGTCCAGTGCGGCGGCCCTTTCATTCAAAAACGCCGGAGCTAACGTTCCTCGCGTCGTTCTGAGAATCGCCCTGTCGACCTCTAAGTTCTCCCCCCTTAATGCCGTCCTCGTACGCCGTCTCGACTGAAGAATCCCGCGGAATCTCGTCCTCTCTGGCAGCGCATATACACGAACGGACAGGCAGGACGGGGTGCGCAGGAATGTTGTCGTAACGGCCGACAGGCGTTTGAAGGCTACACACGGGTAAACGATTGCTTCCCCCACGCATATTCGTCACGAGTCACTCCCGAAATGAAATTGCGAGCAAAACCCGGTGCAGGTGCTAGCTATGCCTGGAGATAAGCGAGGATCTCAGCAGTGTTTACAGTGACGAGAAAACAGCGCACGGACCGACGCGTTATTACGAACTGCAACGCGCTCGTAAAACTGCGGTCCATCAAATAATGGAGGAAGGAAATAAATTTCCTTCCCTCCAGTGCGTAACTGACCACTGGGCGGCCATACTAAAGAGTGTGAAAGCAAACTGAGGTGGGAGAGGAGGTTGATTCATAGGAGAAGCCATGTTTTCGCAAGGCTCCTGGTGCCGGCCTTGTAAAGGTAAAAGAAAACGAGATTGCGAAGCTGAAAGAAAAATGCAGACGACAGAAAGCAGACGATCGGGAGCGCAACCATGCAGATCGACGGAGAAAGCAGACGACGCGCCGACGGATAAAGAACTTCTGCTGCATTCGCCGCCAAGGCGGGTAGGCGCGTGCGTGCCACACACCACTGGACGCCTTTTAGAATTGTTGAAACTGCAAGCATTGCCGCGCGCTAAGGAAGGTGGGCAGAGGGGAGGAGAGACACGCGTGTTGTTCGTGCGCATGCGCGCGCCTTGAGATCCTCAATTGTTGCCAGGAAGCGGACAGACAAAAGCCGCGGACACGCCGGACGCACTCGGTCGAGTCCTCCTTCGTCTGCCTTCGGCGTCTGCTGTCGTCGTCTGCTGCCCGCGCGGGCGCACCTACTGTGCGCGCTGTTATGACGTCCTCGTCCTCCGCAGTGATCAAGAACAAGAGAGCAGTGAATGACGACGGAACGCAACAAGGAGACGTGAGGCGGCGAAAATCCACGCTCCGTCGCGGCAGCTATATGGTCAACGGGGCCACTCCTCCCGTCATCCCACATCCTCCCATTTTTGTCTATTTTCTGTTGTTATTTTTGGCTCCTCGTGGGCGGCGGTCAAGAGCAGGCCCCTTGCCCCCACCGTCGCCACCGCCTGCACCTTGCGGGCCCACGGGCAGGATCTCTGCTTGAGTCGTTCCACATCATGCGCGCTGGGGGGGGGGGGGAGGGGGGGCACGCCTGCACACCCCTACAGCTCACCCTCCACGTCTCAAGCGCCGCGACAATGGAGTCGCCTGAGCTTTCGCGTCTCGCTGCGCACACGCACGTTCAAGCTTCCATGCCTCACGCATAACGAGGTCCTGGATTGAATCGAGCACTACGCCATAGCCTTGACAATGACCGCAAGCGCATAAGTAAGACGTTCGTGGAGTGGCCGGTGTCTACGGTCACAGCCACACGGGTCCGTTCAGAAGGCTCGAAAGATACCTCGCCGGTGGGAGACAGTGCAATGGTGAACTGCGTCTAGACAAAAAGTGTGGGTCCCGCTGGGTTAATCAGAGTCGCTGAACATTTTTTTTTTTTTAGCTTTCTGTCGGTGAACTCGCCCAGATGCTGCTGATGTATAGCTGTTTTGTCGTCGTCTTGTCCAATAGCTCGCACACAGCACTTTTTTTTTATTTATTGTTTGTTTTGTACTTCTATATCAAACAACAAATGACATTTGAGAAAACTAGGTAAATTAGCAAGTTTTCAGCACCAAGTATCAGCCTTACAGGGCTGACTATTTTAGAATTCTTTTAGCGCGGTAAAGGGTTAGAAGTCCTAACTAAGGTGGCCGAAGTCCTAAGAAGTCCTAAGGTGGCCGTTCTGGGGACATTAGAAGTCCCCAGAACGGCCACCTAAAGCACCTTGAAGATTCTTCTCAGCCATATGTTGAACGTATTTCGACTCTTGCCGAAGGACAGGGGAGACGAAGACGAATAAGTTCTGTTCCTTTTAATGTGAGTGCTCTTAACTTACGCTTTTGTATATGCACAACAAGTGCTCAGGATCGCATATCAGAAACACACGCTTTCGGAATTCAGCACAACGACGTGCTTGAATCCAGAAACGACTGTAAGTGATTTCCGCTGTTAAAAAAGAACGGTGCAGCCCGTACCGTCGCGCTGTTGCCAATTAGCGTTTCCCAAGTCCGACTCAAAGAACGCAAGCCCGCGCCAAGTACACAGTGTCGCAGGCAATACAAATATAGAATGCGACTCCTTGTAAACAACAGTATAGTACGTCTTTAAGCATCCCCGTTTTCACGAATATAGAAGCCAAGGGAACGCTGGCATAGCGACACGTGCACAGACAATGGCGGTGCCTGTAAGGTGCTCGCGGAAACCCTCTTTTATCTCATCCAACGCTGGGCACCTCATCAGCGTCAGATCGTCAGTCTTCCTCATTCTCTCGCGCCGGCCGCGATTGTGCGAGAATTTCACTTTGAGTGCGCGGTTGAGGAAGCTGGGGGCACAATTAATTGCCGAGGGAGGCAGGTTATTACGCTGCAGCCTCGCAGAAAGGAGTCGAGAAACAGAAAAATAGCGACGGAAGGCTCAACAAGACTGAGCCGTGTGTACATTGGAGAGAGAAGGGTAGAGAGATTAAAGTAGGGGGGGGGGCGCAATTTCGAGCTAAGCCTTTTATTTTATTTTTTCCTATTCTCTCGTTATCCTTCGCGGCGAAGAAGGCAGCTTACTTAAACGCGCTGAACCAGGGTGCCTAGCACCCCGCGTTCTCACGGAGTGCTCGCGCGCCGACTTCTCTGTCCACCTAAGGTGCACAATTAAGGCTTTTCGCGGACCCTGTTTGGTTACTCAAAGGGTGCGCGAAGATGCGACCAGCGTTGCAATTTGCGGTTGACCTGTCTCGGCCGAAATGCGTTTAGCGCTGCTCTTCTCTAATCGTCTGCAAGCGGGCAGTCGCAGCAGACGACGGCGCACTCGAGCCCTATGAGCACACGCGCAGACGAAGCCGAATCCGCTTCCCATGGCGATAAGGCACCGCTTGGGGGCCCCGCGGTGCAGACGACGCAGCGGCCGGTTGCAGCAGACGACAGCAAGAAATGTATCCCCTCGACGTCTGCTTCGGCGAGCGTAATTCTTTCCCGCGAGGAGGTTGCCGAGTCTTGCTTCCCACGGACCGAAGAACAAGCGGTGTTAATTTTATTGTTGTTGGCTCTTAACTAAATCAGAAAAAGAGAGAGAGATAGTGAAGTTCTGTTAGGCTACGTTCGCGGCAGTTGTGGCCCTGTAACATGTACCTTTATATACTAACGTATATATAGCGGGGCTACGACAGACCACTTTAGAAAATGAGCGTTTCATTAGAAGCCGCGTGATACCAACCTTCTTATACGGCCTACATTCCAAAGTAATTAAACCCTTAAAGAGGCTCTGACGTGTCTGCAAGTGGAGTAGACGCGCCGGTTAAGATATATTCTTCTAAGAATATTTTGCAGGAAAGGTACCGCTATGTTAACATATCATCATCATATATGTAATTTAAGAGAAAAGAAGGAAAGGAGGAGGGAAGAGATAGTTCATTAGTACATACTAGCCCACCCTTGCGATGACGAACGGGAAATAATTTCGTTCTTAACTGCACGAAATGGGCATTGTGGCAAATGAAGTACACACTATCTCAAACACTAGGAGGAGGAAAGAGTAAAGTAGAAGGCAGGGAGGTTAACCAGAATAACGTCCGGTTGGCTACCCTACACCGGAGGAATGGGAAAGGAGAAAACAAAGATCATAGCTAAAAGCAGGGTATAGCACAAGAGAAAAGTACAGCAAGAGCAACATAATGAAAACACATTGACGTTGGTTGAGAAACAGAAATAACAGAATGAGATGCGATGACATCCCAATTAAGAACAAAGCTATAAAGTAAGAGCGTAAGAGGAAGATATGTGTAGTAAATATCATGCGTAATGTTGATCCAAACCAAACCTGTGACAAGCATGAGTGGCATCTAATCACGCTGTTATAGTTCACAGAAAAACGCATAAAATTCCACTGACGCAAAAAAAAGTTATCATGACTACCTATATCGTCATTGTGCTGATATGCACCTCGCTGGCTAAGTAATAGGAGTTCCTAAAAATACTGGAATGTTACATAGCACTCAAAGTAGCCCGTACCGCTACTTGCTTTGGTTTGCTTAAGTTCTCCAAAGAAAACAAACGTTATATGCCTGAGGCTCAACTTCATATATAGGCGTGACACCCAAGTATCGACAAAAGACAAAATAAAAACAAACAAAAGAAAGAAACCAGCAGAGCTCGCATGATAAAAGCGACTACAGTTCGCTTTTAATGAGCTTCGTGAAAAAAAAAAAGGGCTTCGTTGTGACGTCATCGCAATGACGTCATCAGTGTTGTTGTTGCCGGGCCAGCCATCATTGTTCTGGGTGGAATTCAAGGGCGTCCTTGGATTTAGTTATTCATTTATTTGGATGAAATTGGTAACGTGAAATCAAAAATAAAAATGTGGCAATGTGTGGGCGAAAGTTGGCAACTATTTTATGGCCGGCTTCTTTTCAAACAATAAGTTGTTTGATCCCCTAAGCGTGATAACAAGAGGTAATATAAAAAGCCTTTCCGGCTATAAAGCACTTTTTGCAAATGCTACTAAACGGGCAGTCAATATAAGAAAAAAAAACTGGAAGACGCTAAAGTTTCGCCTTGAAGAGTGGAACCAGTGAGAATACCGGTGAGAACGTGCCGGCGATACTGTTCTAATCCTTCCCCGCAAAACCTCATCAGTGGGAGCAATGGTAGCAATGAATCGTTGCTTCGGCAGGAAATTTTGTGTTCTCATCCTTCCCTTTGTCGCGTCGGTGTTTTTTTTTTCACTCGATCATAGTTAGACGCATAAGCGACGAAGTTCGTCTGCAGTGCAGCATGCGGTTTAAAGGCATTTCGCTAAAGTTCCGAATGCCGTTTTCTACTTATATTGTTTTCCGCTTCTTTGCTGCGTTGCACTAGCTAGGCATCACGACCGCATGAGCGCATTGTGTTGTATGTTAAAGCTACTGAAGTTTGCAAGAACTGAAATTGTTGGTTTTGTGTGGCCCGGTAGATCCTCGCACCAGCTGTCGCGCACTTCGTGTTTTTACATCTATTTTATGCGTGGCGTCGCACTTGTTTAACTGTTGCTAGTTGCTCCACGCATAACTCTTGTTGATTCTTTTGAGCTGAGAGGTTTTCACCCTGCCTCGTTTGCAAAGGGCATAAATCACGCTGTGTCTTATCGGAATGATACCAAGGAAGTGCTTCTTTAACATCTTTATTCTTTTCGCCTGAGGGCATCTTAGATATTGTGTTTTTCTTTTTGGGGGGCGGGGGGGGGGAGGAGGTGATGTGTTTAGAAAATAGGTAGTTCAGGGCGAAAATTGCTAATATTTGCAGCATATTGTATTTTTGTTCCATTCTTCGCTGAAAAGTTCGCGTCAAGTTTGGGAAGTCATCACACCTCGATGCTGCCTGAGGAGACTTAACACGCCGAGTGATTTGTTTGTTTCACAACGTAGTCCCTTCTTGCATGTGAATTTTGTACTCAACTGAATTATTTCCTATTATGCTTACGCTGCAGAGGACCAAACCCGGCCTTGCCGCCAGCGCTCGTCTACTTGGACTGGCGCTGCTCCACCCTTAAATATATCATGGAGCACCTCTCTATCTAGTAATATAAAAAAAGTACTGAAAAGTTAGTCAGACTTTAGCTTTGTACGTTTCCAAGCAGCTCCTTGGGGGAATTTAAAATTGCAAAAACTGCAGCGGGAACGGCAGTTCATCGGCGTATGCAGCAGAATAGCATCGGCGGTACAGCGATAACACGCGCTTTTTTTAACCCGTGCGTTCGGTCACTTCGTTGACTAACGTACTTGTTTCCATCAATAAATTCGCAATTACTCTTCTTGAGACGACTTCGACTGCACTTATTCAGCGACGTCACACGTATTCATCGGCAGAAAAATCACAACGGCATATGCAGAGATTGCACCGTGCGGATTTGTTTGATATAAGTCTGCACTAACGACGGGTGCTTATTATTCAGGTACGGAAGCAGCATTGCGGCAAGGGTAGAATTAAGAAAAAGAAAACGATCGAGAGATCGCATTACTCGACAAAATGTATCGGCTAGTTAGCATGAGCTCCACTTCGTGTGAATGGGGTTCGTGGCGTTTGTCCGCGGGACGCACCTGGCACGTATGTGGACCAGGTTGTCCCAAACACCGGTAACATCGTCTTCATACCCGCTCCTACAGAGGTCAGCGCCTTCCCTACAGCTGTCACCGCAGAAGAAGCAGTCTGGCACCCGAACAAAGGAGAAATCGCCGTCGCGAGCTTCAGCCATACTTGCTGCACAGGGTTGTCGTCTGCTACTGCTCCCGCGCGTACTGTTGGAAGCGCCCGCTCAGTGGCGCCTCTATAGGCGGTGCACGAGGCCTATAATGTCGGAATCAGCATTAATTTTAACCAGCTAGGGTTCTTTAACGTGCACGTAAATCTACATAAGATCAGTGATTTGGAATTTCGGTCCCCATCGAAATAGAACCACCGCGTCCGGGATCGAACCCTCGACCTCAAGCTTTGCAGCGCAACGTCATGACGGCGATCGGGATACCGAAGCGATGGATTCAGTCTTCAAAATTACGTTATTCTCACACGAAACACCACTCTTCGTACAATTGGCATCACGTTGAGAAACGAGTTCCTTCCTGCTATTCATCTCATTGTCGTAAACGTTGTCGAAATAAATATTTGAGGCGATCATTTAAACAGGAATATATGTGGAGAGACTACACCGGTTTGGTGGAGATTTCATCCTGAAAGTTTAGCGCGAAGATGGACAAGGACTAGTAGAAAGAACGCTCCTTGTTATTTGTATCTCACGTGTTGGTCGTTCGAAAGTTCCTGAGCCCGTTTCCCTTTCCTGACCCGTCATCAGACGCACCGCCGCCGAATGCGAACCTCCGAGGTCAAAGATATACAGCGATAACAATGATAAACTGCCTCTAATTTATCTCCGTGCTGCTACGACACCTCTCTATGTCCCAGCTCTCAAAATCGGTGCAGCAAATGGCAACGTACCGCGAAAACGTCGCGTTATTATACACAGTGTCGAAAAAAAGAACGTTATACTGAAGAGGAAAAACATTTGCCCCTAATGACATTCGTATTTTTTTCTTTTTGAGGCGCCAGGACGACTTTTAACGTATTGCTAATGAAACAGATAGCAGCTCAGAGTTGTTTCCCAGGGTGCGAAATACGTCTCGGGCGTAATAACACGAAGACGTCTTAAGAAGGACAACATAAGCAACATCGGGCGCGGTAGTTTCCCGTAACCGCAATCTTCACCGTCATCAATTCCTCGAACTTCCCTAGTGCCCTGAAACAATATTTTATTTGTTTGTTAAGGCCGGAGTAAATCATGGATTTCTTGATAAATGCGTACAAAGCAAGAATTTTATTTTTAGACTATTTTCTGCTTATTCTATGTAATTAGTATGACGCGATTGTGTTGTTTTGTTATGCATTAAAATGCGATATTGCTCTCGTTTTGCTCATTATGTACGTATTGAATTTCAAAAACTGTATGCTTTATCAACCAGTTAGTACTAATCGATATTGTTTCGCATATTTTGTGGGATAGGTAGAAGAAATTGACATCATAGTACGCATTCTTACATTCAGATATGTATTCTCCTGTATTTGAACTGTGCCCCTTACACTGTTCTTTGGTACTCTGATGTATTCACTTACATTTAGTTGACTTGTGAATTGACAATCAACAACTTTGTATATACAATTACTGTAGCTTTTTCTTCTTTATTCCTGCTGTGCTAGGATTTCCTTTATATGTTTATCGGACCTTCAACTAGCTTCGGCTACAAGTCTGACAAATGTTTGTTACTTTTTTGTAATAATCTGGGGAATAAAATAAAAGAAACATCTTCCAAAAAAAAAAGACTGAAGAATTGCTTCTTGCCGTCAGTGCGATTGATGCATGCTGTGCGACGGCTGGCTTCTGTGGTTTATTCGACACTTGAAATAAGTTTCATAATGATCGTGACGATGATCACAACAATATATAAATAATAACCAGGACGCACGCTCTATAAGTTAGACGATTAGTATGAGTGCCCAATATGATGGAAGCCGTAACAGAGGACTGTGTTACAATTTTGACTCTCCTTTGATGTGCTACAAAGTCTTCAATATGAGACTATTTTTGTTTTCTCCATCCATCCATCTATCTATCTATCTATCTATCTATCTATCTATCTATCTATCTATCTATCTATCTATCTATCTATCTATCTATCTATCTATCTATCTATCTATCTATCTATCTATCGATCGATCGATCAATCCATCCATCCGTCTATCCAACCATCCATCTATCCATCCATCCGTCTATCCATCCATCCGTCTATCCATCCATCCATCCATCCGTCCGTCTATCCATTTACCCATCTATCTATCTATCTATCTATCTATCTATCTATCTATCTATCTATCTATCTATCTATCTATCTATCTATCTATCTATCTATCTATCTATCTATCTCTTATTTCCTCTTTTTGAAGATTCTTCTAAAACTGAGATAGATAATCGCACCCATTCGCTAAATTGGCAATTTGAAGAAGTCAGTCACCGCCAGTGAAAAGTATACATGTGTAGCTGTGATAGAGTTGCATCTGCGTCCATAATGCGAATCAGCGAAGCGATAGCTGGTGCAATATCACGCCCAGTACGCGTTGTCGTGTTTCGCCTGATAGCGGTTGGAGCAGACGTTCGCAGGTGAGTGTGAGCCAATCTTCTTTCTAGAAGAAGACTTTAGCCACTGGTATAGCCTTTCTTCCTCCTCCATTCTATCCCGCGTTTCGCTCTTTCTGCCGCCGGCTTCTTCACTGTTCTCTCGCCTCGGTTCTGGCCAATGGATCAGCTGCCAGAGTGCAACGCCGGTCAATCATTTTGACGCGCGGTCAAGAAGCCAAGCGCTGTACTCTTCGCAAGGAGCATCGGCAGAGTGTCTGGGAGGTATGGAATCTTCGAATGACGATTAGCGGGTCCGCTGTTCGAGTTCTCGCGTGGCCATTGCGAATATATTTCTCCTTTTTTTCTTTTATTCTGGCAACGGCGTTCTGGGATTTCTGCGACGGAAACCAGCGGACAGCAAAGCAGCAGGGAATTGAATCCATAATCGCTGTAGCAGAGAGTGTTGGTAGCTCCCTATTCGGGAGTAAGCGCTCGTTCCTAACTTGGCTCCACTTCCTAGTGTTCGGTACACTGCGCTATGGAAGCGATTAAGCTCAGTCTCATTCAGCCGCAATCAAGGTTGGCGACTCTTGGAAGTTCTTATATGTTGGGTGCTTTATTATTGCCTTGCGTGCAACTTGCAGAACGTCTCGTTGCCTTGTTTTTCGTGTTCGTTTACATTGATAGCCAAGGGCCTTTGCGAAAACGGCGTTCTTTTTATTTAAAGTGGGTTTAGTGGCGCAAAGTCAACTAAGGCTATGCTGCGCCAACCACAGCTTCTTTTCTCCGAATACTCTCCACATCGCCTCATGTCGTCAACATTTCATCGATTCACGATTGTTTGTGCAGAATCAGGCTACAAAAATAGCTGCTAAAATCCCCAATTACCAATCAAATCCAAATTGATAAATCATTCTGAATGAATGCATACTCTACCGCACGAATGAACATGTTGCATTGGGGATTTCTAGATGGAACTCCTCAAAAATGAAGTTAAAATATTGAACAAGCAGTTGATCGATCCTCCAAAAGGAGCTCTCGAGCGCTCCTTTCGTTGTAAAACGGATAGGTGAGCGAGGTATGTACGGATTGATTCGTTTAATTGTAGAAGTTGGCACGCATAATCGACGAGCTGTTGTCGATATTCTTTACGCCCACGAAAAAAACATTAACACTGTGAAATAACCGGAGCGTTCCATTTCCAGAAACGCACCGAGAGAGCTGCTACCCGTCTGGCAATTTTTTTTCAGAAGTAACTTTTTTGAATACCAGACTTGCTTTCGCTAACTTATCGCGCCACTGTTTGGGCATACTGAAACGTATCCTGTGGTTTTTCTACGCGTATTTTGTGCATATTTTGCCGTATATCCCTTCGGAAGTCCCCCTATTTATTCGTGATTCCCTTGACGTAAAAGTAAGAGTTGCAAGGGTGCGTATTTGTCCCTTTCTTTCGCGGTCTCGTCGATCGCGCGTGTTAAATTCCACGGGAAAAGTATCCCTTTTGTTATTTCCCAGTTCAGCGGCCACCGCCGTTGCAATGCACACAACTTCAGAGATCGAGGACCGTGTGTAGGAACGCAAGGGAGCCGAAACGTCATGTTCGCCCAAGGAGCCGGGCAGCGATCCTTCTTCATCTGGGGACCTTAATCGCTGGTGTCAAGGGCTGCGCAGCGACGCCCTCTTAAAGCTCGGCGCTTACCGCATCTTTCACTTCTTTCTTGACAGCGCTGTAGCACGTAGTTGAGGATTGCGGGGGTTGTGACGCGGGAGAAAGCCGCTGAAGCCGCCACCGCAAGGAGCGGAATCGCCTCTTTCGCGCAAGGGGTTCGTCTTCGTTAGCGGGTCGGCATGGCTCACCGACACCGGCCTCGGATTGACTCGGATTGGATCAGGCGACACGACAAGGGCCGCGACACTGATGACTCTCGTTGCGTCTCCCAGCGCAGCAGCAGCAGTCGCCAGTTTCGCGCCCTAAGCCGACATTTTTGTATGTTTCTTTCTTTCCTTCTTTCTTTTTCTGTCTCTTGTGTTGTTCTGCTTTTGTCTGTCGCGATGCGCATTTCCGCGAGAAGATTGCGCAATCCGGTTACTTTTTTTCCCCCTTATGCTGGGAACGCCGTCTGTTCTGCTGGAAGCAGACGATGCGCCTGCGTCGAATGAGTAATTTAAGTGCAAACCGAAGAGCGAGGCTACATCAGTTTAAAGAGACCGACAACCACTCGGAACGCGTGGTGAGATTTTGGTGTAAATCAAACAACCATGATTTCTAGTTAAAGAACTCGACATGCTGTTCGCGGTCAAAGTATAAGAACTTTAATTTTAAATTTGCGCGCAAAGTCGGCACAAAACGGCATGTCGCGACGCATTGCGATGAGACTGGTATCATAAGGCTGGATTCTTACCACGCCACCGCAGATTACTGTACGTAAGTTGTGCGTTATTAAGTGCACCGTACGTATCGTCTAAAATTGAATTCTTCTACAGGCGTGTTTCACTTTATCAAACGCATATTACGATCCAAGGAACGTGTACGCTTACAAGCAGCGCCACCTACGCGCCAACGAATGGAACTACAGGACCGTGGCGTGCCTCATTGCACGACGGTGCAAAACATTGCGCTGCTTCTGTAGCACACACACTACGGTTGTTTCGCAGGCTGTATAGTTCGTACGAATTTCATAGCTCTGCATGGCAGCGCGTTCCAACTAAAATTCCTCGCTCCCACGCGCTCGGGTTTTGAAGAGACGACATATATTTCCGAACGGTAACACGCTGAACTGCGCATCCCGTGCAGCAGTACATAGTTCCTCGTAAGGAAAGCGACGTTTCGCGTTCGAAAGCAGCTGGCTTAGCTTGGCTAACAAGAACGTGATTCGACTCGTGTGGAACCAACGCCGTTGGACCGGAAACCACGAAAGCACTCGGCTATTATATTGCTCCGTTGCAGAAGTAGAAACAGTAGAAATGATTCGACAGTTGAGGAAGCGCGAGCAATCGCATGGACCTCAACTTGATCAACGAGATATTCTTGCGGCCACATAGGACCGCACGCGTCATCTATGTTCCACAAGAACTGGCGTCACGCTCACTTCTCACTGATCTTGAATTGAGCTTTAGTTGGTGGCACATGGGGAAATCACTCGACGGCGGTACTAGACGACGGGGGACAATATTCAAGAAACACGTTCAACAACACGTGTCATTGTCCAAGCGTATTTCGTCCGGGTTGTGTCTAGCGCCGTCAAGTGATTATTAAGGCGAAAGCATGAAGTGACTCATGGGTCGAAAAATCCGCTGTTTGGTAGGTTATCGATAAATTGGCCGTCCGGCGTTATGGCACCAAAATTCAATGACACCACAATTCAGTGGCTCCAAAATTGATGGTGTCATTCACGACCACTGGTGGGACTCGAACCCACGACCTTTGGTGGGGGAAACCAAGTAAAAGGAAGTAACAACGCGTTCGAATGAGAATGTCAAGTAATGTAATGAATGTTTCGCGAGCGAGCAGGCTTTCTCCTTCGTCCTCTTTAGCGCAAGCTAAAGTGACTGTCAACGTGACTGTCACCTGAGTGACTGTCACTGTATGCAGCATAAGAATTCATGAACCCATTCGCGACTTCCCAGATCGATAACTTCTGATCCAAAATGTTCCACGCCATTTACCGTGCTACTACTGCTGCATTGGACCCAATGACCGGTATAAGCTTTCCGGTGCACTAAATTAATAAACAGTAATAATGGGTACCGTAAATGTTCGTTGCAGATCCCTTTACATTGCTACAAATTTCCATCAAAACTCTCTTTTTTAATTCATTTTCTGGAATAACTTTGATTATTAGGAGACAATATGCAGATCACACATCCCTTGTTATTTCGCGCCGAAACCTCAGCGACGGGCACGTCACTGTGAACGTCAGGTGTTCTTTTTTTTATGCAAAAGTATCACATGGGGCCCACCGAGCGAAAAATCCGGCGTCCGTCCTCTGGATAAGCCGAAAACGGAACCTGAATTCCCACTGGCTGCAACACCACGTCACGAGCCCGCCTCGACAGAGCGGAGTGTGGGCGAGAGGGAAAACGTGCTGCGCCAATAGCGCGCCAGGGGTTGCGTGAGGGGAGAGGGCATCCCCGCGACGCCACGTCACCCATCGCTCTCGGAAGCCTGTGTTGTCAGGGCACGCTCTCGCCTGAGTTCTAAATGCGCCTCGGTAATCGCTATAAAGAGAGTAATGCACTAAAAGCCTTAATTCGAAAGGGAAAAAAAACGTTGCGGTAGGGAGTTTCGAACTTACGACGCCAGGCTCAGAAGCCGAGTATCTTCAGATGACTGAGGAACCATTAGGATGGCCTCTAGCTTTCCTTTTCATGAATGGTAAAGTATATATCTTGTGTCAGCCACAACATTTTTGTCGGGTGCTTTAACATGCCTCCAGTTTTGCAGGGGATGGCGGACAGACTACACACACACACACACACACACACACACATATATATATATATATATATATATATATATGTGTGTGTGTGTGTGTGTGTGTGTGTGTGTGTGTGTGTGTGTGTGTGTGTGTGTGTGTGTGTGTCGGCCTGGACTTGTGCTCTATATCCTGATACTCTGCACCGAGGGAAGAGGAGAAGGGAACAAACGGTGCAGTGCGGGCAACAGTCGGCTAATAGTGCGAATCCACGGTCAACTGCAGCGAGCACGATCGTCAGTATTGAGTACTTTTGGCCACCTCTAATACCTGCCGGTCAAGGTCTCTTGAGAAAGAATGCCTGCACGCGTCAGCTCCGCTCTGGCGAGTCTAATGGCCAACAGCCGGCAGGCGATGAAGCGCTTTTAGCCGAGGAATCGAGGACGGACCGAGCCACGCACGGAAAGAAAAGCCTTCTGGACTCCGCGCAAAACCGACACGTCCTTTCAAACATCGCCCCACTGATCCGTAATGACACCGCCCGAAGTTCGTGAGCAATAAGACCGTAAAGATCAAAGCTGGACTCAGCACAGAAGGCTCGCAAGGACGAACGACTCGGGCTTCCGACACCAGCGCCCCTGTTGTTGTTGCGTGCAACGACGTCACAGCTGCGGCTTCCTTCCAGGCCGATCGGAAGGAGGGAGGTGAATAACTCGAATCTACCGAAGCCATCGCATTCATTGAATATAGATAAGAGTCGATGACTTTGTCACGGATTCATTCAGCTGATACGGAAAGCGCTGTGCGTTTGTTTCTGTATTTATTTGCTTGCCCTGTCTTTGTTTGCAGGTTGTTCGCAATTCGCCTTGCATTCAGTACAATTCACATATATGCACAGCTGTCAGAGCGTGAAACAAGTCATGCTGTCGGCTTATTCCAACAAAATTTTAACTTTCTACTGCCGGAACTAGTTGACGAAACGTATTGTCTTCACATGTAATTCGCGTGCTTGACGTAACTCTTACACAGCGCGCTATAGCTACTGATACGATTCCGTCCCTGACACTAAAGAAATGAAATTGCCTTGGCGTATCGAGGGAAATAAATTACGTTGATGTATCGAGTTATTCCGCTTGTGCTTCTGCAATGAAATTACCCACTTGAGTTGGAGACGCGCTATTCAAACTACGGTGCTAATTAGAGCTTCGTTACCATAAGAGAATGCTTCCTAGCCAGGAATATTATTCCGGAAACCGCTGAATTCTGCCACGCTGTCGAATTCCGCCATCTTGACGTTTTGAACCAATCAGGAAGGGCGTGACTACCCTGGGAGCCAATCAGAAACGACAACATGGCGAATTTGACACCACAGCGGAATCCGACAGTTTCCAGAATAGCTTCCGCGGAAGATTAAGTCCAACGTGCACAAGAATGTCGCACGTGCGCCCGCAGCCCACTGGTGGCGCTGTGCACCGTACTAAACGCGTTCAGAGCACGTACGCATGCCAGCTCTTTAAGAAAAAGGCGAGAAACGCGACGCACGAGAAGTGGTACCTTCGTGCGGTTCCTTCGATGGAAGTAAAACACCTTTCGCTGGCGTTCTGCGGGGACGCCCTTGTTTCGTTCATTCGCGCGTCTTAAGTGCGTCTTTTTTTTTTTTCTTTCCTCGGAGCGCGCCAAGTGGTCATGCAGCGGAAGCACGCAAGCGTTACAAGGTCCGATCGCCAGATGGCGGATGCGTCAGTTGGCCCGTGCAAAAAAGTAATCAAAACCGCCGGCAGAGGGAGGACGCCCGCGCAGGCGGCGCCACCGCGTCTTGGCCAATCGCGAAGCGGCCAAGCCAAGCGGAGCAGACGATCGAGAGAAAACGTGACAGACGGCGCGTGGCAGACGATGTCTAATTTCGTGTTGCAAGGTTTCTTTTCAAAAAGAAAAGTGCAATGAACAGAAGGCTCGTAAGCGTGCGAGCATAAGCGGACGAATAACAACAAAAAAAGAAGGAAATCGCCGTGTGGTCCCCGGACTATAAAGAAGGTCGAGGGAAAACAGTAAGGGGAGAAAGGAGGGGGGGGAGCAAAATATGTAATAACTAAGCACTGTGTACTAGCGAACGAAAATCGCTAGCGCGTGGCAACACTTTTGTGAAGTTCGCTGAAAACGTGCGCACCCTTTTGTTTATGCAAAGCACGTTTCTTGTTCAAACACGGGTCAGGGTCTAATAGCGTTGTGCAATACCCGCCTGCGTGCGCAGTTATAACGGCATCAAGGTCTTCATAAAGTTCGCCGCGGAGAAAACAGATGCACCCGCATTTGACCATTTGCTGAATATTCAAGTATACATCAACCAGGACCGCACCGCTTTGTCGTGCGTCATTTAAACGTGGCTGATAATTAGAAGACTTGGGTTACCGATAGGAGAAAATAGCACATTCGACAATAGGGCCTCCGGTAATCTTGGTAATTATACGATATCTCGTGAAATGCACACAAACAGCGACCATGCGACTGTCGTCTGCGTTGCAGTCCCGAACCAGCTTGCAGGAGATGCAGATAAGGTCGCCGCGTCACTATTGCCGTGGAACACGCAAGTAGCAAATTCATTAGGCCCAGTTTGGTAATCATTGCGCAAACATACGAGCGCACAGCGCAGGCACATGAAGGCGATGGCGAAGGCTTTCCACACATGTGCTTGCGCTATGGGCTCTTACGCTTACACATGCACTAATCCCCAAACTAGTTCTACATATTATCGAGCAATAGCCAATCTTTCTTTTCCGCCAGACAAATGAAAGCAGTTTTGGTGGAATGCTTTGCGAGGCTTAACTCATTACCTGTTCATTTCTAGACATTCCCCTTTGAGTTTGCATTCGCCATAAGACACTTAAAATGAGCGCACATATTTGTGCCCTGAAGACTATAGCACAAATATCGAACAGATATCGAAGAATAGATATAGCTTTAAACAAGCAATTCATTTTTTTTCTATATGCAGCCTCTGTCCACTTCAGTCATTCGTCTTATAGGCAGCAAGCCACGAACCTCAAAAATGGTTCGAACGCTGTAAATGAAAGTGCGCGCGCTTACCACACGACGTACGGCAGATGTTTGACTATCCAAAAGTTGCGACGAAAAGTGCGGACGACCTCCAAGCAACGCTAAGTCCACGCTTGATTCTGAGGATGGCCGGCCCCGACCGTGAAGGCGTCGAACAGATGGCGGCGTCCATTAAAGGGCGCTTACGGCCCCGCACACACTTGGGGGAGCTGCTGGCGACGGAGCGTACAAAACCCGATGTCAGAGTTGCGGTTAAATGAACAACAAATGCGCTAAGCAAAACTTCCTGAAGCGAGCGGCGTTTTCATAATGGCTCGAGGCGACTGCGCTACCGAACTTCGAGAATCTGTACGCCTGACACGGGAAATACCGACAGATCGGTGATGTTGCTTCGAAACTGAAGCATGAAGCGCAATCATATCTTCTTTCTTTTTTTTTTTGAGTAACACACACGGCACATTTTTCCTTTCTCTTTCTTTCCTTCTTTTTTCTTTTTTCAAGTCCAGAGCAGGAGTACGAATAATGGTCGTTGAAAAGAAGGTATACGCTTCAAGGCATATATACCAGAAATCATCAGTACAAAACACGGGAAAATGGCTCACGCCGCTTCCGTTCTTTTCGTCTGTTTTGCGAACGTGCGCCGTCTGCCAAAATGTGCTCGCCTTCTCCCACTGCTTTTGCTTCCATTTTGACTTCGATCACGCTCACGAAGCCGGCTGCAAATTGAAACGCGACTGTGGCGCATGCGTGAAGTGTGTTTCTGGCTGCGCGGTCAAGTAATATTTTGCATCATCTGCGGCTCCTCGGAGGTGCATGCGGGCGCGGGTGAACCAACTCGCAGACGACTCGCCGGCGCGTCGTCTGTTTCGAAGGTATCGTCGGTTTCTTGTCTATACATACACTTCTTTTTTCTGCAGAACGTGAATTTCCTTTCGCGTAAACACACACATAAGAAAGAAGAACTACCATCTCTGTCGTGATCGCACACTCAGTGAAATGCGATTGCTCCCTTTCTTAACACGCAGAGCCTTTTCTTCCTTATTTTTCTTTAGCGTAGTCGGTTGGCCGGTGGTGCTAAGTTTTCCAGGGAGCCTACGCCAACCGAAGCAGACGATGGTAGCAGACGACCCGCGAGAGTTAACGGCGCGGACAGGCTATATATGAAGGAAACGCTTGGGAAGATCGCGCGCGCGCTCAAGGGCAACCATATATACGTGCGTGGAAGTTTGCTCGCTGCCTGATAGGTTGAATTTGCTTCGTTTTTATTTTTCGTTCGGCTTTTCGCGGATGGAAGAAGGTGCAGCTCTTGGACTCGGAACGTGGCATATAGCCTACGCTTCCTGGCTCTAAACGCTCACGCAAACATTGCTCACGCAAACATTGCAGGCATAAGGAATGAGCACTGACTGCGCAGCGATAAGACGAGGGAGCTGAGAAGGAAGTAGAAGTTGAGCGTTGAAGTTTCCACGGTCAGACATTGCTACGGTTGACAGTGCGTTGCGAGGAAGGAAGCGAGGAAACGATTCTGCGCTACGCACGGAGCGCGTTTAAACTTTGATTGGCATTTTTTTTTTCTCCGAGAACTGTGAGTGGTTATAGTACAGCGTAGCGGTTGCCGCACCGCTGACCGAGTCAGAAAAACCATAGTTTCCTACAATATACTAGAGGGAACTGTATGCGCTGCAGTCGTTGACCCTCCATGGGAATGATGGGAAGTACACGGATTTGCCTGATCTTCGTGCGTGTGGATTCGGACCTTCTTGTGGCTTTGTTTATTACGCTTTATATGCCTTTATTGTCGTTAACTTCGGAGCAGTCTATACACTTCGAAGTGCAGACGACGCTGCAAACTCGCACAATCGCGACTAATTGCAAGGATTGCGCTTGTCGAGGTGGCCAAATCGAAACACGCCAAGCGTCTCATGGCACTGACATGCCCGGGATAAATTCACAAGGGCGTTTCACATCGCTTGTCGATGCTTGCGTTCGTGACGTAATGGTTTCAATCTCGGGCTTCTGTCCTATAGAGGTGCTGTGTTCGAACCCTAGCGTCGGACAATTTTACTAGTGGTTACTTAATTATTTATTGGGCAGTGCATTGTTCAAAGCGTCGAGTTTACAAAGTCATGGAGCCGTTCGAAGCCAGAAGGACGAAGTTGAGGCAAATCTATATACTTCCTATAATTCTCATGCCGGTACAACCGCCCCCATTGCAGCTACCGTAGACACTACCATCAGAGTTCCCTGTAGCAATTATTGTGTGAAAGTTCATCAAAAAAAATAATAATAATAATGAGCCAGCCATCCCGAAATTTAAAAACCGTGAAATGTTTGTCCGCTTTAGACGTCTCAGATAGCGTACTTTATGGAATTGTGCTGTAGTTTTTGACTCGACTTGTAGCAGTAAAGTTGAAGCTTAAAGGTTTTGTGATTACTAACTACTTCTGTGAAAGAGAACTGATGGTCTAAATAAAAAAAAAAAATACTTCCAACTCAGTCTGTAGACTATTTCTTTTAAATGCACCAAACCTCATAAAATTCGATGTAGTGTAAGCCCAGCAAAACTATTTCTCCATTCCCACGTATCTAGATACAGTTCCCGAGGTAAACTTACTGCTTATTGTCATCTGCGTTTTATTAGGGCTAGAACGTTCACATTAGGTCAAGCTAAGTGGCCGAAAATTCAGCCCTAATCTCTTTTAGTGTTTGCTTCCTTTAGAATGTAATGTAGCCTTTGCTTATCGATAAACTGGACCGCCTAACGAAAATTCGGCGTCATCACAACTACACTTTGTCTCAGCGGGACGCCGTACGGAGGTGTGTGCAATTTTGTAGCCCATTTGAAAACTGCGCAGCGTCATGTTCCTACTTCGAAAACTGGTTTTAGTTTTGGATTGATTTCGAACTGTCTGCATGAGTGGTACTTTCATCATCGCTACGGATGCATTGTTGCCTTGACAACCATGTGCACACTTGGGAGCCAGGTGGCCTCGGCAATTAGGTTTCACGACTGGCTGGTATGGATGGATACTTCGCTACCATAGTAACCAATATACTTAGTTCAAAGCCGGCTTGTCTTTTGCAATGTCGTTTGATGGCTGGCTGCTATGACCTGTCATTATATCTGGTTGTCATGCTTAACACAAGCCTGGTTCGAAGCCGGGTCGCGTTTGCAATAGTGCTTTACTACTGGCTGCTATGACTTGTCGTTATGGGTAACGCGTTGTCATGGTAACCACATGCGAAGTTCGCAACCGGGTTGCCTTAGCAATGCCGTTTTATGACTGGATACGACGATATGTTGCTATGTGTGCCATGTTGCCATGGTAGTAAAATGCGTAGCTCGAAGCGTAATGGTGGCTCGTGCCAAGGTTTTTATTACTGGCTACTACGACTTGTCGCTATGGGTACGTTGTAACGACATACGGAGTTCCAAGCCAGGCGGAAAAGCAACCCTTACTGTTAACAGTGGCACTGATGCTGACAATACTTGGCTTGACATGTACCCTGGTATGGAGCCGTGTTGCTTCCAAGCACCGAAACCGGCGTTCCGGACTTCAATGAAGATTTCTTCTTAGCTGGTCCGTGTACTTGACTTCTCACTGGCCATCAACACAATAAAGCCAATAAGGAAGGCAGCAGTGTTTCAGGCATTTGTGACACTCATTCCCGTGTCTGAAATGACCGAAATACGTACGCCAGCAGCAAGCCGTGCATTCCCGTCGCTTTTGCAGCGTTACTGGCTTATAAGTCGGCGCGTTAGTCTTGTATCACCGTGCGGCCCACTTGAAGGCCAAGCACGCAGGTCGAAAACGAGAAACACACAAGAGACAAAGCTTTTTTCCAGTGCAAAAATAACGACTCTGCATTTATTGAATGCGTTGTTTTTCTCTTTTCACGCTTTCTTTTCATCGCTTCGTTCTTTGTCGAAGGCATATGTACAGCCAGGTAATGGCAGGCGTTCGAAAGGGGAAGGGGGAGATTGGGTATTTTTCATTTGCATCTTGTAACACCTAAGGTACTTCATAAATATACATATGTACAGGACTCTTCGCATATTCTTAAAAAATGAAATATTACAGATATTCATAAATTATGTTGGGGCACGCTGTACAGAGACAACCGCGTGAAATAGCACAGGAGGCAAGGGGAGGGGCCATAAACAGAGCTTACACAGGAAATGACGTCGCGACTACGCACGAACGAGAATAAAAAAAAGAGAGAAAGACGTGAATGCGATTCCACAGACACATGCATAATATCTCGAACGAAAGAAAAACACTCTCACACCCATGCGAGAAACGATCGTCTGCGACGAATAGACAGACACACATATACACGGTCGACTATGGCTCCCTGCTAATGACATAACGGCCATCTTTTTTTCTTCTTCTAAAAAACCATTAGACTTGACTCATCGTACCACGTTCGCTTCATCCACGCAAGGAATACTTGCGCTCGCCCTTTGGACGCTAGCTTCGCCGCAGGCCTAGCCGTACACCTCTGTACCAAAGGGAGTCAGAATGGACACCGTGCTAAAAGCGGCAGTAATTTTTTACACCCCAAGAGATAAATTAATCGATACCTGCAAGTTCGACGAAGCGAATTTTCGAGGTAACCCCAGCATAGTAGGGAAAGAAAAAAACCGCGAGAAAGCACCTGATGCAGATAGCAGTGAGAAAAAAGAAAGACGCGTGTAAAAAAAAATACACCGAGAAAGGAGTAACTGCAGAGAGAAACACCCCTTTCCCGCCAAGCGCTACGGGAACGATATTATGTGGCTAGTACAGTCTGGCATATCACGGATTGGCGCGCTCAAAAATTCGCGCATGCTGAAGTACGCAGGCTACTCGAAGCTACTCGCTACGCATCAGTCAGCGCAAAATGTTTCTGGGCCAACTAAACGACTGCAGCAAAAGAGCTCGGTTCACTGATCTCGACATGCTGCGATTGCGAACCGAACAAAGCGTCCCTGTGGCCACGATAGTAAACCTTGCGTAAAGAAACGATGTGAGCACAAACAACTAAACAGTTATTATTAATACTATTTGTGGTACAGGTCGGTCGCCCTTGGCTGTGCGAGACCTCACTACTTGGAGGTTACGCGAGCGGCACTTAAACGTCTCATTTTAAAATAAATAAAAAGGAAGACACAAAGGGGAGGAAAAACAGAACATCATCTAGAGGAAACCACGCCCTGAACTCTCTTTTTTTTTTTACCCATGAAGTAGGCGCATAGTCTTGGGGTTGCGTAGCATATGAACCTCTTCGCTTTTTCAAGTTTCACATTAACGCTATTACGTGGCAGCAGTGTGCTGCCCAATAACAGTGAAATCATCCTAAGTTCAGCCACCGTATATGACTGAATACATGCATCCGTGGGCAAGCTTCTATTCTGCAAGATGGTTCGAGGCGCGATGTGATTAAAGACCTTTCCGACATATCATATATGAAAACGATGACAGTTAACTCTGGCAGGGCGGACACGATCGCATCTTTATACTAATATTTGCACACAATTCCTTTTTTTTCGTTGCTTTGATTTGACGCTGCAGTAATGCCAATAATACTGAAAGAAGCAAAAGAATAAGTCGACAGCAATGGTACGAGATGAAAGAAGCAGAATAAGGCAGGGGTGCCAGGACGGATGCTACAAAGGACACCTCTCGACAAGTCAGTCCGCTGTTGCGCCGTCACAAAGCTCATATGATCGATACAAACTGCAGGAAAACGTGAACCGGACAACAGACAGGAACAGGAGGGGAACAGCTAGAGACAAGCTGTGATGAGGTACTGAGAAACGAGGCATGGAACATCAAGGGGGAAAAATGGAACTGCTGCAACAGGCATGGAATGCGCATGCTGCTGGAAACAATACAATAACAATAACGAGTTCTTTTTTTTTCTTTTTTTAAAGGTTGCAGCGGTCGAAGAGCGCGGAGACTGCATCAACTCGAGTGCTTCTGTGAAGAAGGCAGCGAGAGAAGTTAAAGAGCTGGTAGACTTTTGCAACTGCTACAAAAGGCTGCAGCAATGCCTTTAGTGATACTGTCAGATTTAACTGTTCAGGGAGCAAGAAGAGTTATTCGTAGACACCGTGTCTTCAACACCTCTAAGTGCCACTGCTCTAATGCAATATAATAAATTAGGAAAAAAAATGAACAGTAGAGCAAAACATTTAAGGGAGTGAAGCATGGTCTGCAAGAATATGATCACAAGTACGTTGATGAAAGAAGTGCAATGCTCAACAGGCAACAGCAACAAAAAATGATAATATAAAGGACATTGGCAGAAGAAAATGACCAGACAATTGAGACCAAAGGCACAGACAACCATATGCATATGCTCAGGACGGGATAGGAGGCACACTCTGTGAGAGACTGCACTTAAACTTGTATCTGGATTGAAATCTTTGCAAGTATATCAAGAATCTAATTACAGGCCACAAATTATACATTTGTAGTATCGTCGCCCTCTGATAGCGAGAAAATCGCAATTAAAATTAGGATGCAAATGTGGATGAGCTGTGTGTTTATCTCAATCCAGAGATGTTGCATTGCGCAAATAACGTTATGAGAAATTAAAACAAAATAAACACTCCTTTTTCCTGATAGGTGCTTAAAAAGCTCTAAGGACTTGGCTGAGTCATAGAGGTGTGAAAAGAAGGAATAATAAAATTAATCAACAAGCCGTAAACATGACAAAAAAGGAAAATGCATGAAACAAGAAAATGGCGAAAATACCCAGACGGTTTCTTAGGACTCTACCGGAACATGCAAAGCAGACGGTGGACACACACACACACCCTGCCCGCTGCAATTGCGCCCCGACAGATTTTGAAATAAAAAGTCTGTAGCTTCGCAGTGTGTGTCAAACGCACCAGAGACAACGGGGGAATATAGAACAAGCTCTTTGGATCCATGAGTGATGACAATGCTGGGAAGGCCCTTTTTGTAGCTGACGATGAGGTGGTGAGCTGGTATTTCTAGTGAACCGTAACAGTCACATGTAGTAGGCACGTGATCACAAGAAGTGTTCCGCACACACGTCCAAAAGTCCTCTCGCATTCAGTCTGCAGACTGCAACTCTCCACGCTTGGGAAGCATTTATATTAATAATGGAAAAAAATGAGAAAAAAAACTCTCTGGATGACTATTTTGGTTGTGAGGTCGCGGTGGTGGTATAGACCATCACGCATCTTCTTTTATAGTCCCACACGTGACGACCTCTTTCTCTGTCGCCACCTTTTCTTCTTTCTCTAGCAGCACAGGGAAAGGATGCGCGGGCACTAATGTCACAAAATGTCACTTGCAACGTCACAGGCAGTGTTGACGACAGCACATGTGGCACTTTTGAACAGATGCCGCCCCATATCGATGATTGGAGACGGTACGTGGACAGTCACGTGACGATGACGGCGCGTAGCGTCAGTCACGCGGGGACGACAGCTCGTGACGTCATGGTCACGTGGCGACGATGGGCACGGTAACATCACGTCCCGCACCTGGCCTGCGCCGAAGCTGCCAAAGGGTGGTGGAGGTGGGGCAGCGCCTTTTCAATGTCATCAGTGGCAGGGAAGCGTGGCCAATCACACTACGCACAATGTCAGTAGGGCGCCACCTGTGTGGCACTTAGTGAAGTCTCACACTTCTGTCGCAAGCAGGTTTTCGTCCCGATAGTGGTCCTCTATCACGTACACCGCATTATTGCCGCCCGTGACTGGTTGGGGCTGTGGCAACTGTTGCTGCAGCTGCTCCTTGGCTGACGCAATGTCATCCTCTTCGGCTACAGTGCTATCCACCACTCTTGAATCACAGCTGCAGGAGAAAAAGAAGAGACAGAGGTAAGACACATGATTCTCAGTTGTGGTCTCAGGCTACTGACAATATAAGCTGTGGTATATGGTAATGCATGCGGAATGAATATCTTACAGCTTGACTCGTAAGAACCGAAATACAAGGTACTGCTAAGATGTGCATCCCTCTTTTCTTTTACGGGCTATAGCTTGACTATGCTTCAGAATCTTAATCTCTGGTGCAAACATCACCACAGTAGTACCTATTGGAGAGTCAACGCTCACCTTTTGGGCGAGGAGCCACGCAGCGAAGCACGATCCAGGACATGCTGCACTGCCATCGTTGCACTACCCTCAACACCTGGCTCTTGATATAGCCTGTTCAGAGTCCTCGTGCTCGCATACACTCCTTCTGGAGTGGTATCAGTGTCGAGCGAGAGCTTGCTCTGTGCCCTCGCATCCACGTTGAGCACCTTGGCCACGCCGGCCGGGGGCGGCGCCGAGGTCGACGACGATGCGACGTTGTTGTCCCCGTTGGCCTTCTTCTGGAGGGGCTTCTCTACCAGCGCATTGACGACCACCATGGGCGGCGGAGCCTTGCCGCCGGCGCCCTTGTTGTTCATGCCGTGGTGCTGCACCGCGTTGCGTTCGTTCTGGCGCCGGGCGGCCTCGGCGTCGCGTCGCTCCTTCCAGCGTCGCCGCTGGCACACGATCAGCAGCGCCGCGACGAGGGCGATTAGCGGGACGGCCACCGAGGCCGTCACGATGAGAGCCAGCTGGACGCCCGAGAGCGCCTCCTCCGGACTCCGGCCCCGGCTGTCCCTCGTGAGGAGGTCGTGGCGGCCGACGTCCTCGCCGCCCCGCCTGGCCGACGACCTGCCGGGCGACGGTGGCACTACGGCGACCCTGGGCGCGAGCGCCGGGGGCCGGTGCTCGCAGCGGTCCCCGCCGAAGTCGTTCAGGCAGCGGCACTCGAACCGGCCCGCCAGGTCGACGCAGACTCCGCCGTTGAGGCACGGCGACGAGGCGCACTCGTCCAGGTTGACCGAGCAGTCCTTGCCCGAGAAGCCCGCGGGGCAGTTGCATGCGAAGTCGTTCACGAGGTCCACGCAGCGGCCCCCGTTGGCGCACGGGTAGGTGAGGCAGTCGTCCACGTCGTGGTCGCAGAGCCGGCCCACGAAGCCCGGCCGGCAGAGGCAGCGGAAGCTGTCGGCGCCGTCCAGGCACGAGGCGCCGTTCAGGCACGGGTTCGAGACGCAGTCGTCGACGTTGGTCTGGCAGAGGGGTCCCTCGAAGCCCGGTCGGCACTCGCACCGGAACCGGTGCTGGTTGCCGATGCCACCGGCGTTGCCGTCCGACAGAGTCACGCACGTGCCGCCTGGTTGAGGGCAAAGAGGAGGAGGACGTCAGTACACGTCGGGTCTCCGCGAAAGACAAAGGAACACCGCTGCATGATATAATGATGTTCTACCAATTGGGCAGAGCCCATTTACTAGCAGTACCTGGGCCAGGATTTAAACCCGACTGTGATAACTTCCCCATATTTCATGGGGAACTTATAGACTCGCATCTAATCTATCTATGGAGGACAATAACCTGATCCACGAAACTAGCCAAAACGGACGAGTTAAAAGCTTCAGTGCTAACCCGGTCGGGCTGCCGCCAATGGATGACGGTACACGGCGTGAAACACTCACCGTTGGCGCAGGGCGACGGCTCGCACGGGTCCCTCTGCACCTCGCACCGGTCCCCGGCGAACGCGTCCGGGCACAGGCACCGGTACCCGTGCGACGCGTCCGGCGCCTCGCGACAGCTGGCCCCGTTGGCGCACGGTTCCGAGTCGCAGGCGCTGCGCGGGACCTCGCAGTGGCGACCACCGAGTCCCGGGGGGCAGCTGCACGTATAGCCGGGGGCGGAGGTCGCCGTGGCGTCCGTCGCGCGGCAGATGCCCCCGTTCTGACAGGGCGACGCCAGGCAGGGGTCCTGGACGAGCTCGCAGTCGGTGCCGGCGTACCCGGGCAGGCACGAGCAGGTGTACGATCCCTGCCCCGTGTTGGTGCAGGTGCCCCCGTGCCGGCAGGGCCGGTTGTTGGTGCAGTAGTTGAGGTCCTGGTTGCAGAAGAGGCCGCCCCAGCCTTCGTCGCAGTTGCACTGCCAGGGTTGCGAGCAGGTGCCGTGGAGGCAGCCCGGGTAGCGGACGCACCGGTCGCACAGCGGGCCCTCCCAGCCGATGCGGCACTTGCACTCGTTGGGACGGTCGCAGTCGCCCTGGGGCTCCTTGCAGCCCTTCAGGCAGATCGCTGCGCAACAGACGAGAGACATCGTTTTAGCTACTGCACGGAAGCCTGAGACTGCCACGGGGGGCAATAGGCGACAGAGCTAAGGGACGGTCGAACACTGTCCGGGAAAGGAGGCCAGAAAAGGCCCACAAATGGCACGTATTCGCGGTACCGCGTGCAGCGTAACAGCCAACGTACAGTTAGGTTACCGAAAGGATCAGTACTGTCATGTTAGGGATAGGGAGTAAGGGAGGGGGAGGGGGGGGACCAGTCCATTTCGTGACGGGCCAGCAGCCTTTAAAACTCGCTGAACGGGCCAGAAGCCGGGGGAAAACTCAACAGTGCGCGAAAGCATGCGAAAAGACAACACGAAACGTCCTTGACGGAGATGAAGAAAGCTCGAAGCCACGCGAGAACACCGTGGAGCTTTGACGGCGAGCGAAACACTGCACCAGGAAGGAAACGACCGACAACACACACACACACACAAACAGATCCTGCACGGTGTAAGCCGGGCCAATGCTATTTGCCGCAGCTCACGCGCGCCCGCACGCTCGTTGCAGCATTAGCGAGCGAGGCAGCGGAGAGAGGGGAAGGGTGGCAGCCCCCCCCCCCCTGCAAACACGACGGCGGCGGAGAGGCGAAACTTGCAGCAGCGCGGACAGAAGAGCGCGTACGGCACCCACCGCCCCCTCCTCCCAACCGAACACGACAGGACAACGGCGTTCGAACCTTCGCTGCAGCAAACGACGGAACGGCCTAATGATGCGCGGCAACAAAAGACGACCAGAGGAAGGTGGAGTGCGCGCGCGAGAGAGAGAGAGAGCCGAGAATCGTTGCCGTCCCTCGGACGTAGCACCTCGTCCTTTTTTTTTCAGTTTTTACTAAATGTAGTACTTTTACTACTACTCGAGCAGGAGGATTCTACACCCCCCCCCCCCCTCGCTACTGCCCACCTCCTCCGCAGCCCCCGCGTAACCGCGCGCGTGCGAGCGCAAAGTGCGCTGGGGGGGTGGAGACGCGCGGGATCGTAGGGCCACCGCGCAAATGCCGACCTACGAACGCGTCGAGCCGGTGACGACCGGACGGATGCGCGCAGGAAGGGCTGCTCTCTCCCCTCGGTCACAGCAAACAGGGCGCGCTTCGCGCGCACAGACACCGGTCACCCGGCAACGACAAATGTCGTTTGCTGCACGGCAAGGGGCTCTCCGCCCCCTTCCTCGCCGCTGAGGTGCGATTCCGAGAGCCCGCTCACTCGCTCAGCTCGCGAAAAAAAAACGCTGCTTCTGAATTCCTCTTTCGGTGTGCACTTAAGAGGCGCGTTGGAGAAAGCGGGGCAGCGAAACTTTCTTTAAGTGGCACTGAGCCGGAAATTAAAAACAAAAGGAAAACAGAAATCGTCGACACCGACTACAAATATTTATCAAAAAAGAAGCAAGTCGTGTGTGCCTTCCGCGCAGGGTCGGCAGAAAGGTTAAGCTCCCGAAATGAGCAGTGGCCAGGCTTCCTTCCAAAAAAAGATGGGCCACAGCACGGCGGAAAAGCGTGCTTCCCCCCCGGTAATGCGCGTAGCTGAGAAAACGTACGGATACGTACGCGTTGCGAATAAAAAAAAAAAGAATGAAAGAAGAGAGGCTACACAAAAAGCCACACAAGCCGCGGTACACAACGTGATTGGAGAGGAAGGTGGGGATGGACCGGGAGAAACGAAAGACGAAACTTTTTTTTTTTCTTTTCTTTCGGTGGGCGCGCGGGAAGCATTTAGGAAGCTAAAAAGACGATCCTTTTGCTGCTTGCCCCGGGGGTGATTATACCGGTAACAGCGCGGCACTCGGAGGGATACCCCCTCCACCCCCGCTCCCCCGAAAACGCCGCCCCCCCGCCTTACAAACCTTGCACTCATACCCTGTCCGGCGTGTAAGTGCACCTCCCTCGACCCCCGCGGGTCGGCTACCTGGTGAGCTACTGAACCGCCCGCAAACGAGCAGCACACCGGCCAGCTCATAGACACCGCTACACAGCCTCGCCAGGTTGAGCCGCTTCTGGAAGGAATGCGGGGGACGCAGCGAGGGCCCCGGGGCACTGAATCGGGTCTACGGCTACTAAATTCGCCTGGCAGGCCCGAGGACGAGAGTTACTTCACAAACATTCCCCGCAAAGTGAGAGGAGAGCGCTCGGACCACGTAGACGGAATGAATGCAAGGCCGTAAAAAAGGGAAACCATGCGCGCGCGCGACAGCGCTCCTGAGCTCGGCCACACACACACACACACACCCTTATTCACGTTTGTTCGGGGCAGGCGAGCAGAAAGCATATTATTTGACACATCGTGTGTACATTAAGATGAGAAAGGCTCGGCGTTACATTTCAGTATTTCCTTTGCTCATTCGTTGCTTTCTTGCCTTTTTTTTTTCTCAAATGCGAAACCGTCGCAAGTAGCGAGTCGCGGCTGTTTCGGGTGTCGCGGTAACTCCGACGCACCGAAATGAGAATGGGCCGTCGAATTCTGCCACACTACTTGCGGCGCCGTTAACAGCACAAGCTCCGCCCACTGTAGCTTCTCCTTCATCCACTGCCACGGAAAAAAAGTTAGTCGTCCACCAGCGTAGTCGGCGACAGGCGTCGTCGCCCTGCCGCCTTCCCGAACCTGCCCTGTCCGTGATCTCGGGCGCTGCGCACGGGCTACAACAATCGCGAGAAGCCAACGCTGCATGAAGCGCACGGGGTATAGCAGTATACGGACGGTTGGGCGAGACAGGCGCGCGCGATTCCAAAGTCGGACTGCTTCGGAGGACCGTGTGAACGGAAACGCTTAAATACCGCGAGCGCCAAGCCGGCGAAGGAGTCCCGGCACGACTCCAGGAGGAGATGACGAAACGGGACGTGGGGGAGGGGGGGCCGGGCGGGGCGGGGGGGGGTGCAGTGAAGACAACGCAATCCCTTTTCTTTTTTCGGGCTCGAGAGAGCCGCTCGCCCATTCTGCACGGTCCTGTCGCCTCCGGCCTTCCTCACAGCTACGCCGCAAGGAATGCCGCTGGTTGTACTAGCCTATATACAGGCCGGATGCGGGCAACTAGATTAATGTCGAGTTCGTAACACGATAGACAAGCCCGCTTCACCCTCGCGATCAAGAGGCAGGGAGGTGAGAACAGAAGGGTTCTACGGCATATTACGAGCGGGGTTGAGGAGACGCACCCGTCCGAATTTCCCCGTAAAATTCGGCGAGAACATACGGCGTTTTCGATACCTAAGTACACTGCGAGAAGGTGGCGAGCAACAGGGTCGTCACGGCGCCGGAGGGGGTTCGCTAAAAGCATGCGCTGTGAATGCGCACTGATATCGCGGTCTGTTCGCGTGAATCGGACCTTTTTCCCGACAAACGAGACACCCGCATGCCTTACACCGACAACCATCATGCGCTACTGACTGCTTCATCAATGGGAGACACAAATTTTCATTCGTTCAAAGGAAAATTATGAATCCAAGTTAAAGCTATCATGACAGCTATATATAACATAACAGAGAAGGTATATGCCTAAATTACCCAAGAACATAACACAAGGAGAGAGAGAGAGAAAGAGAACGCCCCAACACGACGACTCCGCCTTTTAAAAAAAAATTAAAAAAAGAGCCCGCGCGAACGTTGCGAAGTTCGCACGGGAATTTCCCTCTTCCCCCTACCGGCAAGCAGCACGCATAAAGAAAAAAAAAAAAGATCGACCTGCTTGCTGGCTACCTGTCCGGTCACACCTTTCTCGGCTATAACCGAGGATAAGGGAAACGCTAGGAGGAGGAACAAAGAAAAGAAAATGCCGCGAAACACCAAAAAAAAAATGAGTAAAAGCTAAGTACTGCTCGGCCGCTGTGCGTAAGGACCGCCCGCTGGCCAGCAAAGAGAACTCCGGTCATCATCGCCGCGGCCGCGCCGTATAACGCAGCCAACACTGGCATGGGAACGCGCCTACTCACGGCGCTGTTACGCGCGCGGTATGCCTCCCCCCCCCCCTTACCGCCCCCACGGGCGAGTAAAAGAGCTCGAAGCGAAACAAACAAAAAAAAACCCCTGAAACACGTTCTGAAAATGCCAGCTGTAAGGAAAAAAAACCAAAAAATGCGGGGGGGGGGGTGCAGGGGGGGAAGCAACAAAGCAAAACGGACACCACGACTGTGCTCCGAGCGGAGGAGGAAAACACACGGTAGCGCCTACAATGCCGAGCGCGGGAAAGGAGTCAAAACAACGAAACGAAAGAGTCAGAAAGGCACGCCACACTGCCGGTACACAACAAGAGTCGGGAGAGAGAAAAAAAGAAAAGAAAGCCAGCCAGGGCCAGAGTGTCGACGTTAACGCGCCCGCCTTCTTTTTCGCCATCGCCCGCAGGCAAGCAGCTCGGCTCCACACCACTACACGCGTGTCTAAAGGTGCGAGTACGAACAAGTGGACAATGGAAACGTATCGCCGTCAGTTTCATTTTTTCTTTCATTTCTCGCGTTTTCGGTTCTTTGCACCCGACTGCGCTATATATCGAAAAATGCGGGCAATGCTGACCCGAAAATATGTTCCCTTTTTGTTTTTTGTTTTGTTTTGTTTTCTACACTGGGCGCGAGTACCTGCGTTATTGCATTTTCGTTTCTTCGCCGCGTCGTCTGCTACATTTTTTCGCGCCTGCCCGTCTGCCAAGTATGCCGTTGGAAAACGAAGAAAAATAAAAATAAAGAACCGACAGTTTCGTAGCCAGCCATCCGCTATAGGCTATGCGAGCTCCACTAGTCAATGGCCAAGCAGAATCCACGAGCACTGGCGTTAGGAGGGGGGGGGGAGAAAAAAATTATAGAAACTGCAGAAGCTTCGAAGCTAGCTTGAACCAAGACACGGCGTGAATGTACGCGCGGAAACAATGGAAATGGGTGTAACCTAGAGAGTGGTGTGTGTGGGGGGGGGGGGGGGAGGGGGTATTTCGGCCGACAGTGTAGAAGAACGTTTTGCGGGAAGGAACAGGGGCCGGTGGCAGAAGCTCAATGGATGGCGAATCCATTGTTTGCGTTCGGCGGTAGAACGATGTCCGCTCAACGGACGCACGTATATATTTACGCTCGGCGACATAAACACCGTCGTTAATGGACGCTCTCGAAAGGACAACGGCGATGTGGGCAAATATATACACATGCATAGTGCCGAGGCGAATAAGCAAGAACACTGCGCGATAAACTGAGATTATTCATTCTACAGCGTCTCTGTCTCTCTTTTTTTTTTTCCCCTTCCGGGCTTTGCGGTTCTACCTCCCGTTCCAGTTATGCTCCGGATATGGCCATTTACCCACGCCTAATATTTCACGAATAAAGCTACGCAATCGAAGAGGAAAACCGGGACACCTTGCAGCTCAACATTTTCCTTTTCTTCGAAGTAAGCACTCGTGCTTTTTCCCGGAGTTCGACAAAACGGGCCGTTAAGGTTGAAAATACTTTTCTTTCTTTCTTGTTTTTCTTCTTTCTTTTTTTGTTCTCTTCCCTTTAAGTCACCGTTGCCGTGGACCACCAGCTGCTCGCACGAGCTTATGACAGGCGCAACCACGCGAACAGGCAGAGATGCACGCAAAAACCGAGCAGGCGGTTTATTAAAAGCAACATCTGGATGATACACGTAGGCACAGTGTCACGAGTTTCTATTAAAAACAATAAATAAATAAATAAGTAAGCGTTACACGCTAACTGGGGTGGAAGGGAGGGGGGTGCGTTTCCCTTACACAGACGCGTTTTTCTTTCTTCTTTTTTTTTTTTTGTACACACGAGCCCGGAGGCTGCCTGGCGTGACACGAGAGGGATACAGTGGCTACAAGGTTTCAGCCGAAGTCCTACTCGGTGCGCATTCGCGAAAAGAAAACGTCATCCAACCTCCGAAGTGACAACACGACGAGGACGCGGAGACGGATCGCGACACCGACATTTCCTCTTTCCATGAGCTAGAGGGGAAAAGGGGGCAGGCGATGCGACCAGGCCTCCTCCCCCTCTCCGGACGCCGACGTGTTGGCGGAGTAACGCCCTCGCCTCACGACAGTCGCCTTCGACGACGGAAAAGAAAGCTTGAAACCGGCAATGCGCCCAGCCAAATAAATTAAATAAATAAATAAATAGCAAGAAACAAAAAGCTGAGAGAAAGACACGGGAGGGAGGAGAAGGGTTGTACACGCGTTTTGCCTTTCGCTTTCCTCAACTGGGCTGTTTTAACTCCGCCCTTTTGACACCACGACCACCCCCCGTGCCTCCACTACAACGTCGGCAAGGTACTATAATTTAGTTTTTTTTTTTTTTTTTTTTTTTTTTGTCGTTTGAATGTTCGGATGCACCGCTTGACGGCTCCGTCACCGTGCCACACGCGGAGCGAATAAATTATCGCCGAGCAATATATCACGCAAGACGGCCGAAGCGGCAAGGAGGTTCCACTCTCGAATTTTCGCGAGTTCTTTCCTGAATCGTTCTCCTTTGACTCCTAGGTATTTATGAAAAAAAAAAAACTCATAGATTTGACATAGGCGCGCGAGGACACGCAACGAAGGGTACATGTGGTGGAATCGCGTTTACTGCGATAACGCACGCGAGTTACTTAGCGCGCACGCCGCTTAATTTGTCACGGGAAGCGATCACGTAGGCGACGGCTAACGTTACAGGACGGTAAACACGCTGACAGTGAACGAGGAGCGTTCACCTTTCAATGACTCCACACAACTTCGGCCGAGCCGAGGGCTTCGTCACGAAGAGACGACGCCGCTGGGCGCGTCTTGCAGGTCGAACCCAGAGAGACAAAAAAAAAAAAAATGTGACGGACAACAGGGTTTCGCCAACCGGCACTCATACAACCGGGTAGGGGAAAAAAAAAAACAACGCTACAAACATTAAGCGCTGAACATCGCTGCGACACGCGACCATGCGAGGGTGCGGCGTCTGCGCGACACCCGAAAGGACCACGGTCCTTTAGGGTGTCGGACCAAGGGGGCGAAGGGAGGGGGGGAATCCTGGGGACGTATTCTGGAACGATCACTTCCGGCGATACTATCGTCGCCTTCGCGTCGCGACGCATAGTGCCCAGCCAGCCCAATCAGCGCGCGGCTCATGACGGCAGAGGCCACGGCGTCGCCGAAAGTGATCGTCCCGGAATGCGTCCCTCGTATAGGTCCTCTCACCTGACCGAAACCATGACGCGCGAGCTTCCAAAACAGTATATAACAGGTGGCCACGCAGCGCGATGCAAACGCGCTGCTCCACGAAATACGCGAAGGGGGGAGGGGGGGGGGGGGGGAGGCGGACGACGTCTGCGTTCAGGGCTTCTTGCGAAAGCAGCGCGGAACATATCGCGCTTGGGCGTCCAAACCAGCGGCAAAGAAAATAATGAGATGGAGGCACAACGCGCTCGCGCGCGCACACACACACACACACACACACACACGATGTGGGCGAACCGCCGCCGGAGCCTCCGCATCGGAAGAGTCAAGGTTTTCCGGGCGACCCCCTCCCGCTTCGACGCGCCTGCGTGTGTACGCGGGGCGAGCGCGTCGACGTTGCCGCACGCCCGCTTCGGCGTCGGCGGCGTCGGAAGGGAGACGACGCGTAGCCAGCAGCAGCCTGGCGCTCTCTCGGTTCCCACGGCCTCCCCCTATGAGGGTACGACGGTGAGCGGCGCGGTTCTTTTTCGTCGCTCGAAAGGTCGCCCCAGCGGCGAGCGACGCGCGGAGCGACATTTAACAGCCGAGCGGTCGACGGCGTCGCGCGAGAGCTAAAATAACGCCGGCGTCGTAGGCGGCAAGGGCGTGTCGAGGACGCGGTCAGCAGCGAGACAGTTTTTAAGTAGAAAGTGTCAGCGCCTGGCGGCCGTGCACGAAAAGGAATGAAAAATGATACAGCAGTAATAAATACCCCAATATTGGTATCATGGTCGAGAGGAATGGTTCGTCTGGTGCTCGTAGCACACCTACCTAGCGAGATCGTTACAAACGGCACGACGCCGCCATCCGAAACAATGCCGGGTGCTCGGACGATGGAAACTGCGTAATCCGAAACTTTGGTGACGACATGGACACGGGAACCGTTTAAAGTGCACTCCCCGCGTGTCAAGAGCAGGCCGAGTGGCACACAAACCGAATCATGTCGACTGCGTGAGCTAAACGTACTGTACAACGACGGTACTCAGACATCTCTCCCAACGGCTCATACAAACGAACGCAATAGAGGGCATGCCGCCAGGGCTACTTCCTGGGTTAACTAACCCCGCGAAGCCAAACACACACCGTCGTTACTAAAGCAGGCGGTTGGGAAAGGAGCCACGGTGCCTTGCGAGGTATTCGGGCGACTCGACGCGACGAAGATCAACCCGGACTCGGCATTAGAGAGAGAGAGAAAAGAGGAAGAGCGGTGGAATGAGAAAATAGAAGGCGACGTCCCCAGGCGTGTCAAACTCCCCCGCCCCTCGGAGCGCAGAGGAAAAAGACAAGAGGTGGAAGCGCCCCGAGCAGAGACTGAGGTGGATGCCTGTCACGGACGGCTGGATGGATGACTCGGGAGACGGGGCCGCGGAGGAAAGGGGTTACGAAATAGCGGACGTGACGTCACACGCCCCCCCCCCCCCCCCCACACACACACATGCACACTACCTCCCTGCCTGTCGCCGCCGGTGGCCGTCTTCCGAGGAAATCCGGCGCCGAGCCTCGCATTTGGACCCGCGCGCACGCACACACGCCCGTTTCGTTCATTCATTCATCGAGGCTTCACGCTCGGTGGACTCCACAAAATCGAGCCTACGCTCCTCCGCCTCCTCCTGCCGCTGGCATCGCCGGCCGACGGCTGGCCCGTAGAGTATAGCGGTTCTAAAATTGACCGCGACGAGACGAGATCAGGGCGGCGATGAGGCCGTCGCGCACAAGGTTAACGCGGTTACACGGAGAGCGACGTCTGCTTCTGCTCCGATTGTTTTCCTTGAGTTTTCCCCGGCCAGTAAAGCGGACGACAACGAGTGGCAGACGGTTAACACCAGCATGCAGTTATTTTTTTACGAACGGACAGACGGTTGATATAGAACGTTTGCAGACGGGTTGCACATGCGCAAGCCGAGGCTGGAAGACACCCAGTTTACGGAACAGCAGCTAGTAATATCGAACACCGCCGTGAAAGCGCCACAAGGCGGCGTCTGCAACAAGCAGTAACGGCATGGGCAACTGTCGCTATGAAGGAACGTCACCGCGTCAAGACAGGCGCGCATATAGAGTAGCGGTATATGATGCGCAACTGACCGTTACTGCAGTAGTCCCCCTTCCAGCCGGGCAAGCAGACGACGTCGCCGGAGGCGCTGCACGTGTAGTGTCCGAACTTGTCGTCGCGCGGCCGGCACAGCTTGGCGCAGTCGGACCCGTAGTAGTACTCCTGGCAACGGACGCGGTACGAATAGGACAGAGCGGCACGCTCTCGCTGAAGCGTGCCGGGCGTCCACGAGTCGCCCACGTCGAGCCACTTCTGCGTCGACATCTGCGCCACCAGGGTCCGGTGAACACCAGACGGGGACGAACCGCCTGCGAACATTAAAAAAAACACGGGGGGAGAGGTGACGTGAATCCACGATTGCAAAAGACACACAGAGATACAAAGACGTAACGTACAAGGCAACACGCAATCGCCGGTACATTGTACAGTCGGTGTCGTCTGCTACCTGCCGCACCTTTCAGGCGAATCGCGGAAGACCACATAGCCTACGAAGCTGCAGGTAAGCAAGGTATACGGCAAAACCACCAGTAACATCTGTTACCGTCCACACATTGCAGACGAACTACAGAAGACACAAACGCTACACTGCTGAAATTATCACGAAAGCCGTGCTACAGTTTTCACCATGTGCGCAACGCCGTGTCGTCTGCTCCGTCACTTGTAACCGTCACTAAGCCTATCGCTTAGGCTTAGCTACGTTCGATCATGTCGTGCTATAGCTAAGTTGAAACGCCACAGGCTTCATCTACTATGCGTACCGCATTCGCCGGTCGCCATCTGGTAGTGTATTAAATGTACGTTATGCTGCGGCAAAGCGTCCGGTTTGGGCAGCCGACTTAATGCCTCGAACTCTGCAGGCATGCCACGCAAGACGTGCTCGACCGGAAATCTATCTTACCACGAGGCTTTCACTCGCGCGTGCAACAGGTCTCCGGAATGCCAATGACACCGACGATGGCGTCGCGCGCTGGCAGGATGTCCTTGTTGCCAGCGGCCACTGAAGAACCGTGACACTTCTAACCCCCTTTTACCGCTACGTTTTTCTTTCAATTGCAACTCGGGTGAGCGACATTGGCAGTGCAATCGCACGAAGTGCGCCCTCCAAAAATAATAATCTAAGCGAACGCAAGCAGAAAAAAAAAAAAGACAACCGGGGTGCCGTGTTCTGGGAAAAGTCACGCGTCACGATAGGCACAGACACGGGCTGTCTCACACTCATTCAGCGCGTGTCACGGCCAATTAAAAAGCCCCGCGACAGACGGCAACAGCGTGTACCACCGCCAGCACAGCGCGTAAACACACACAACCAGCCCAGCTCGAAGGGGACAAAGCTCGCTCTACCCGGCTCAGTTCCCTCGAAAGCGCACGACAGGCAAGCCGCGACGCGAGCCGCGGCGAGACAATCCGTAGCGCGAGTCCGGTATCAAAGGGGGCCGTTGAGGAGGCAAAGGGGAGAAGGAGCGGTCCCAGAGAACCGACGTCGTCCCCTCCAGTTGTTTCCTTCCAATTAACCGCGTTCCTCCTTTACGAGCACACGCTGCCTGCCGTGCAGTACGGCCTCTGAATGGGAGCGCCGCGCAGCAAGATGCGGTGGAGAGAACGAGGGTCAGTTCTTTTGTCTTCTCGGCGCGGGCCAGTAGCAGGGCTGTTGTCTTCCGCGGGGCCCTTGTTCGTGACGGGAGGGGTGAAGGAACTTGATCGTGTCGCGTGGCCCCTCTCTTACACTACCCCCTTCGCCCGACAAACGCTCGGCAGGAGCGCGAACGCACGCATGCTTCTGGTAAGACAGTGGACGACGCAGACGACAACAAAACAGACGGAGCGCTGGGCGCACGCCGGTGTTAAGCAGACGTTTCTCTCGCTTGCAGAAGACGAAAGATTACTAAGACGACGATCGCGAGACAGCAGGCTGGCGAACTCACGCAGCAAGCCGGGCGAAATAAACGCCGGAGCAGACGACATACATGAGCGCGCCGCTGAAAACAGCGAGCGCTGCAGACAATTCTCAATCCACGCTATTATAGAAGACGAGAAAAGAAGCTGAAGCTCAAATCACTATGCGAGTCGAATTGCCGAAAAAGGCAGACGACATAAGATAGCGTGCGACCGAAAGCGCCCCGAGCAGCAGGCGACAATATGCAAAACAGACGACGGGAACAACATGAGCGGAAGCAGACGGCAGTAAACCGGCAGCGCTGGCTAGTAGTGCACGTACACTCTGGGCACGTGGATACATTTACCGTTGCGCATCGGATAATAAAAGCAACCTAGTGTAAGCGGAAGCGTGAGGACGTACCATATCGTTTAGGAAGAAAGACAACGCACGCACAACGGTGGGAGTCCCGCGCAACGGCAGCCCCGGGAAAAAAACATCGTCTGCACGCACTGGTGCCAGTGGGAAAAAGCAGAGATAAGACAAGAACAGTCCTACAAGATGGCGGTAGCAATGGCGCATCGACGCAACAAAAAATGAGCACAGCCGTGACGGAAGCCAAGCAGGCGTGTGCAAGGTCAGAAAACGCAGTGGAGACACCAGAGAGCATTCGCACCCCGCTTCAAGCGCGCTTTTTCTTCTAATGGTCGCTCGGACGGAAGTAGCATCTGCACGAAACGGGGCAGGGTCTGAGGCCGAGTTATTCGACCATATATATATATTTTTTCTTCTCGCTCTATCTACCTCCCTTTCCCTTTCGTTCCAAACCTCGCTTCCGCTTCTTCCATTTTCCTTCGAGAGCGGTCACATTGCCCAGCTTTTCTCCCCCCAGGCTTCGTACCTTACACCACGCCCCCTTCCAGTCTACTACGCCTCCGTTCGCGCAAATCGCGCAGTAGTGTGCGAGTGCTACTCCTGCTGCGTCCGTTTCCCACCTTAGAGGAGCAGTTTATGAGAAAAAAAGGAGAGGGAGGAACGAACGAAAGACAAAAAGAAAAACAAGCAGCACTTGAATATGGTGAAAAACAATGCGGGCACGTCGAATAACATGCGTCGTCAACCATAACGGCAAGCATTAAAACAGTGAGAAGGCATAGCGACAAACTAACAGACGACGACGAACAAACATGCAGACGATAAAGTAAGAAAAAAGCTACCAGACGACATGGGCACGTAGTGGAAACAACATACGGCAAAAAAGCAGACGGAAGAACAGACGAAAAACCAAAGAAGCCGAAGGCAGCCGAGGAGGCCAGGAAACGAAGCGCGACATGGGCCCGAAAGTTGCGCACATAACCCTGGCGGTGGAAGGGAAGAAAAAGAATAATATCCTCGCGGGCCACCATTCTCCCAGGAAACACTCGAGCGCAGTTTGCCTTTTAAACCACCAAGGTGGTGGTGGCAGGAAGCTATTCTCGCGCTCTTCGGGAAAACAAAGGCATTCCACTCAAGAAGGAAGGCAAGAAAAACACGCAGACGCCAAATCAGCACCCGGGACACACGCATGCGCTACTGCGCAGAGAGAGAGAAAGAGAGAGAGAGAGAGAGAAAATGAGTGAGAGTCAAAACAAAGCAGGGGCGACGCGGAGCCCAACAAGGCTTAAATAAAAGCGAAAAGCGGCGTAATGAAGACGAACGGAAACAAGGAAAATAAAGACAGAGAGGAAAAGAGAAAAAGTGCAAAAGACCGACAAGTCCTGAGCAGACGACATAGAAAAAAGAGAAAACGCCAGCCACACGAAGCGAAACAGGCGGCGGAGGGGGAAAGGGAGCGCGAACGACGTCGACAGCGACGACGACCAAGTTAAGGTGGAGGACCCGAAAAAAGAAGTTTATGAAGAAGCGGCGGCGGCTGCGTCCGTGAGACCGCGACCCTCAAGGCAGCCAAGCGCAGCGCGAAGAAATTATATCGGCCTCGAAAGAGCCCGATTTTCCCACAACTCGCTAAGCCGCCCTCCTTGCTCGCTCCGGCTCGGCGGCTCGCACTCGCCGAGCAAGCGAGAGCGAGCGCGCGCGTGTGTGTGAGTGTAGCGCAAGCGCGCTCCAGCGCCGCTTCTGCCAAGCGGACGCGCCGAGCCGGCAATGCAGAAGGCGATGCGCTGCGCGAGGCTTTTTTTATGCGCGCGAGCAGACGACGCGACGGCGCGCAGGCGTGGTTAGAGCTGGCAAACCCCTGCAGACGATGGTTATCGGATGGAAATGAGCAGACGACCGGCGATCACCCTAAACACGTAGGGCCATACCTCTGTGCACTACCGCGTTGAGACGATCTGCCGACTACGCCGATGATCGCGAGAAACTAATTAAGCGCGGGGCGCCGGTGACATAATAGGCGTCAGTCGAGCGCGACCTTCGACGGGAAGACCGAGCCAGGAATTCCGCCTAATTACCGTGGGATAACGTAATGACCGCTTAATCGAAAGAGCTCTGCAGTATGTACAAACGACGCGCCAAGGATCGTTCCTCGAGAATCGTTCGATTTGCCGAACCGCAGAAGCTCGCGGCGCGTGTTATTTAACCGCGCGCGCACGACAGACGATGCGACAAACTTTCGCGTGCGGAGGCCGCCAGCAGACGACGAAGCAATCGATGAAACGAGGGCGTCTTTTTCCCGCGATGCAAGTCGGTGGGGCATCCCCCGGCCAAGCGCGGGCCGAGTGCCTTCCGCCTAAACTCGGTCACGGTTGTTCTCTATCGACCCGGAAGCGTGAGATCCGAAGCAGGTTTGTGTTTCAGCTTTGTGCTTTCTGCACAGCGGCGTCTGGGCGTTTCGTCTGCTCAGCGGCGGGTACACACCCCGAAAGGAGTCGCGCCGGAAAAGTGCGAACAAATGAACAGCCGACCTCGATTGCCTTCTCAAGAGAGAGAAAGATTCGCTGCGGCTCTGAGCTCACAAATGGATCGGAGAAAGCGCGCGGGCGCTCACCGTCGACTGAATTCGAACGATATTCAACGCAGCGCGAACAGCAGGAGGGGAACGGAAACGCTGCGCCTCTTCCGGGGCGGACTACACCGTTCCAAGCAGAAGACATCGATACACGCGCAGACGATCGTTACCACCCTATATAACGGCACGAACGCCAAGGGCGAGCGGAGGGGACGAAAAATCTCAAAGTGATATTGAAGTGGTCCGACTATAGGTCGACGACAGCATGAAGACGACGACCGGAAGGACTAGAAAGCCGAGAGAACGTCTATGGGATCGCCAACTTGCAGACGGCACACTCGAGAACAAGCGAGGCCAGAACAGAAGACGAGTGCAGAAGTCCGCAGAGGCGGACGACAGCGGCCTGCCAGCAGCAGACGACGTCCAGACGACGACAGGCTGCGGCCGCGGAACGCCGCCGGCCTGTTCCGCATCGGCCAATCAGGCCGGCGGCGGCGGCGCGCAGAAGGCACCCAGCCAAGCCATGCAGAGAGCGAGGCCCAGGCATCATTTTCCCACGCGGCTCGCGTATTTGTCCCGCACGCCTTTTGCTCTTCTTTTCGCCGCAGCAGCTCGCTGCGAAACGCTCTCGCGCATCGCTGTGCACTGCGCGGGCAACGAGCAAACCGGCTTGCCCCGTTACGAAGATTAACAAGAAAACGCCGCCGCCGATCCCACTGGCCGCGCTTCGCTCCTTCGACGCGGACTCCGCCTCGCCGAGCGAGAAGAGGTGGCGAGCCAGCGGGCGAAGAGAACACAACGAACAGCGCGCCAGCCCCGCGAGCGGGAGAGCAAAGTTAAATGCCTCGGCTGCATCCGACAGCAGCAGCAGCACGCGGGTTAGTCGCCGCTGCCAAAAGGCCAGTCCGAAACATCCTCCTCTCGCGCACGGGGGTGACGTGACTCGAAAGCTCCGAGCGCCGGGGGCGCGCTCCCGATCGGCGGCGGTCGCGGTAACCAGCCAATTAAGCGCCGCCGTGCTCTCGGAGCCATCGCTCCCGCTGCACACTCTGCTCTGACGGTACGCAAAGGACGCTCTCTTGTAGCACACTATCCTTCATTGTTTCCCCCCATTTTTGTGTCCGCTGCCACAAGAGAGCGCGTATCTCGGAAGTCCGACGACGACGAAAGGAGCAGAAGGAGCGTTCCGGTCTTTCGTCTGGCAACCGTCGTCTGCTCGCAGCTCCACACCGCAGTATCAACAGCGTCGGACAGCGTTCGCGGTGACAACACGGGGCTTGGGGAACGCACCCGTCCGACTCTCAACACGAGGACACACGCGGCGCCCTTAAAAGTTCCTCATTGAGGCAGTTTAGCGTTGCCGCTACCCGCACCGCGCCCTCCTTTTAACAGGTGACAGCGTTTCCCAGAAGGAAACAGACGACAGACGCTAGCAGACGGTCAGATACAACAAACAGACGCAGCGCAATAGAAGAAGGGAGGGGGGGGGGAGACAACGCAGGAGAGTTTGAGGTGGGTCTCGGTATCTCTCTTCACAGCTCAGCAAACCGACAAAACCGGCAGAGAAGGCAGGGTAGATGGAGGGAGGCGAAGATCAGCTCAGCAGAAAACCAAATCAGCGGGGGCTCCCTCTTCTCAACTAGTCGAAGAGGAGGCGGCAGAAGCAGCAGCAGCAGAAGCTCTTCTTCCTCTCGCCGGAGCAAAGCACGTCCTTCCATGCCCCTCTCCCTCGCTACCTGCCTACACGGCACGACAACAACAAACGCCACCGCGTCGGCTCCCTGTAGCCAGGCAGCCGAGCCGAGCTGCCCACCTATGCCAACCTGCCCCGCTCGCCTCCAAAGACCCGCGCCGCGTAGCCGCTGCGCTCGCCGAAGATTCTCACGGTCCATTTTCCCCCGGCGCGCACAAGAGCCCCCACCGACCCTCCGCGTTTTTTTTTTCTTTCTCTTCCTTCCTTCACTCTTCGAGTCTCTCGCCTTGTTCGCGCTGCCCGCCTCGACCTTCCCTCCGCCTCCTCTCTTCCTCCGATCAACTCCTCACCCAGAATGAAGCAAGTGTCTCTCTCGCCCCGCAGACTCTCTCTCCTAACACCCTTTCCTCTTCGTCTGTTCACCGCGGATGATGCCACCGTCGCTGCATACCCCTCCTCCCCCCCCACACACTTCTTTTCCGAGGACAAGAAACGAGCAGCTCGCCACAGGCGCGATCAGCTGCCTGCTGGACTCGCCTTCGCTTTATTTTCGCCCAGCTTGTTAACCATGAAGTTCGCGACTGCTGACCTCAAATACTCCCCCCCCCCCCAGTACCCTAGCCCCCTCCATCCATAGTGCGCGGACACGCGAAGGATGAAAACGAAAAGGCTCGATTGCGCACAGCATGCTACTGCTCTCTTTTGCCGAAACGTCATCGGCGCGCTCGACCCAGAAAACCGATTAACAGTTGCACGACAAACACTGCCTGTTATGCTCATTAGCATCCAAGAGGTCGGAATACGCCTAAACTCTGACCGCAAGCCCGGAGATCAGTCGCCCTTTGGAGTGGACGTCTGCTTAAGGCGAGAATCACCAACTTTCTTTTTCAACCCACATAATGAAAAAGAAAAAAATCGCATGCTACACGCTTGTGACAGATTCCAACAGCATCCATGCATCCTAACAATATCAAAGTAGAAGCTTCTCTTCCGGTTACCCTCCCTGCCTTTCACATCCCACTTTTATTTCTCTCTAACGTCTGCCAGATCACAACACAAGTCACTGTGCTTCTAGCATTCATCCAACAAGCTCTTCACCATATTCCCGACTGTCGACGCAGCCCTGCCTTATTTATATCCGTCCTTCCGACACCTGCCTCTATAGTCACAGTTGGTTACACCTACAAAGTCTACGGACGAGGTCGTACAGTAAGGCTCGCCTTGTCGACGCCGTAGTTCACAGTGAAGGAGCCCCGAAAAAAAAAACAAAGAAAAGGAAAAGGAAAACCAGGCCGCCAAGTGGTGTCGGAGAGCCGGCTAGGAAACAAAAGGAATGAACGTGCGCTGTGGCGCTATCCCACAGCCTTTTTCCTCGACTGGTTTGCGTGCTAGACAGTTAAGCCCAGCCCAAGTTTGGTTTAGCTCGGCCATTTAAAGAGGCTCTACGCGAGAGAAGCAGCCTGCGGCCAAATACGCAGGGCGCGCGACGCGCTCGCCGTAATGAGGCGAGGACGGCAGGGCCGTAGAGCGGGTGGTGCAATTATGTGGTTAAAAGCCGACGCCACACCTCCCGTATTTGCGTACTTGGGTAGGAGCAAAAAAAATAAATAAAAAATACCCGCTACGCGCGGGCGGCAGCAAGTGCGATGTGGCGTAACGACACACACGCACATACAAACGAGCATCCCAAAGGACACGGTGACCCGCATTTCTTTCTTTTTTGATACTTCGTAGCCGTTGACCCTCGCCTGTCCACTCCTGGCGGTTTCGAAGCTAGGCGACGTGTCAATAAAGTGTTGATTAGCGAACACGCTACCTGGCAATTACGACACATTTCGAGGGCCTTAACGAGCCTCTGACCAACGTCCAGGGAGCGATAACGATGACGGAAGATGACGAGAGAGTGCGGAGCGGGGCGTAATCTCCGTTAATTGGGGAACCGACGCTGCTTTTGGTCGCTGGTATACATACGTTCGCTGGTATAAGCATAAATGCGGGAACCGCGCCAACTGAACGAATCGATGCGTCGATATCATTGATTGACTCACCGGCAGGCGCAGGTCCTTCGTGCCAGGCTTCGATGATTAGCGAGAAAGTGCCCTGGAACGGAGAGATGTAATCCGCGATTAGACAAATATATGTGCGGATTGATGAGCGCCGTTGCAGCGCTAACCAGTTCAAGTGAATTAGGTGCTAACGGCAACGGTGCTGCAGCTTATTGATAAAAAGTGTCCGTTCAACTACGTCGCGCTGAGTACGGGCAATGTGAATCGCCCCGATGTCACACGCTGGATAATCCCTTCCGCTATCCGAATTCACTTGCCGCTGCGTTAATTTAGCACAGCCTTTATAATTCGTCTGTCGGTTGTCAACAAACGCTCTAATATCGATAACAATCGATAATGTACAGCCTTCGAAGAAAACAGATTAAATGAAAGAGTGCCGTACCCACAAGACCGCGAACGTGCTTACGCCAATCTTTAGTTTCGGTTTCCACGGTTGCGGAGGCTGGGAAACAAACTCAGCAGCACTGGTTTGAGTTCACATTCACTAGATTCTGTATAAAGAAGTCCACTGAGATCTGTTATAAGTTAATCAACAGGAAATGTCATTTGGCAAGTCGAGGCGAAGTGTCAAAGTCTGTTCCAAGTCCACATAGAGTAGATATATCTATATGTTAAGAAGGCTACGAAAGTCTGTTTCGAGCGCATTAGTTGACGACACCCTTCTTGTATGTGGGAACTCTTGGTGCAAGAATTCATTGACAGAACAAAGACGATGCCTCAGCACAAAAGTCAGTGGCGATTTTCATGAGTCACGAGCCACGCTCAGCAAATAAAGAGATGTACTCACGGGCCAGGAGAACTCGAAGGGGAACCGTATGGGCGGTCGGGACGCGTTGAAGATGGCGCCGTCCGATGCGGACTGCACCAGCACGGGCGTGCTCAGCTCGCCGTACGTGCAGGGAGAGTCGGTGTCCACGGTCTTCTGGTAGTGCTTGAGGCAGACGCGGAAGGATACACGGCACGGGCTGCCCGGGCACGGCGTCCCTTCGGTGGAGGGAGGCAGACCCGTCGAACAGCATGCCCCCTGGGAGTCGCGGTTCGACGGGTTCGAGAAAGAGCCCAGCCGGAGCTCGAACACGCCCGAGCCGAGGACCTGCGCGGCGAAAGGTGCAGAGGGAGACAAATAACATTCGTTAGAAACGAACCCAACGGTACAACATTAAAGAATATACGCTGCATACAGAACACCGGTGCTGGAAGCAGGCGAGAAAGTGCACATAGAAAAACCGTGTAGATATCTGGCACCAGACGACGCTGTGGCTAGTGAGCAGACGAAAGTCCCGATAGCAGATGACGGGGTTTAAAGAGCAGACGACAAAGCGCTAAAGCAACGACGCTGCGCTGCAATGAACAGACGAAGCATGCGAGAACAGGCTCTCGGGAAAAGATTCCTAGCAGAATATTTCCTGGTGAACCGAACAGAAAATGCTACGCGTGAGCAGACAACGCAAGAGCTTCGAGTGCTTGCTGTGAGAATGTCAGGGCAACGGTAAATGTCATGTTGAGAGCCGGGCAGACGACCATTACAGGAAGGTGATGAAGTGAGGTACTTAGGTGCAAGCAATCATAGCCGCCGGACGACACACTCTTTGCAATGCATAATCAAACAAAATGCAAACAGCACAACGCGATAGAAACAAAAACGACAAAGTTTTGTTAGCGCGCAGAGCTAGTAATCGTCTAATGGAGGAGGAGAAGGGCAATGCCGCGAAGTACTGTCGCGTAGAGGATTTCCGACCCATGCAGTGGAGACGTCTTTGAATCGATTGAGCAGGGGAGGGGCGGGGGGGGATGGAAAGAAAAATACATTTTACCGGGTCCGGAAAATGGTCATCGATTATATCGGCAGCGCGTATGCAGCAGCAGCAGCGAGGTGGATAAATGAAGTGTCAAATTAGCACAAACTCCCTCGGGCTGCTGGCGATTGAGCAGCGAGAAACAAACAAAAACTCGCGGTCCCAGCGAAGGCCGGGACTCCCTCGGTCCCGTGCGTGCGAAGAGCCGACAACCGGACCAGAATTCCTCGCCCGCTTCTTTCCCCCTGCGGACAATCCAGCGCTCGCCAAACTCATCAAGACGGCGAAAGGACGGCCGACGGGGCTCTGGCTCACGGTCGATACAAAAAGTTAATAACCGCGGGTAATCGATGAGTAAATCAGTTAGCCGCACTTACACATGCGTCGCGTAATGCATGAGCGAAAAGGCTTAAATGGCGCCGAAGGTATACAGGGCTCATCGGGGCTGTCATTACGTTAGCGTTCGGAAAGGCACAGCACGGGAGGGGAGCCGCTGACTACATCCGGGTAACCATCAATTAAGGTACACCAGAACACGACGCAACAGGGGGTGCGCGCAGAAACGTCACCAGCGCTGAAAATTATAACTCGTTTTTAATCAACTGTGCCCGAACATCGTCTGTAACCCGACGAGCGTAGCAGACGTCCCGAAACGTCGTAAATGAATAACGGGCGTGATGACGTCACTTACACGAGAGTTACTAACGGTTATGACGATTCTCCGCGTCCGCTCCAGAGACCACCACGAAAGCAAGCGGGCTCCGAGGCGCCTATTCAATGCGCTCAATTGTCACCTATAGGCTGAACATCCAGTGAAAAATGGCCCCTGTCCTGAAAAACAACGACGGAAAAGAAAGAGGAAAAACGTCAGTACGGAAGTCGCCGGAGGAGTTGGACGCGGTCACTCGACGCGTTTCACGCCACACATGTGCCCTACATCCATCAGCGCCGGGCGGGCGAAACGCGTTCCTTCACGCCTCCCCTTGAGGGGGGAAGGTGGTAGTGCGGGTGGGGGGGGGGGGAGGCGTCGCTGGACTCGAAAAGGCCGCTAACAATGCGCGTTAGCATCGGCAAACCGCTTCGCAACTTTCTTGCGCACGGTCGAAAGGCGGCGCTGCATGCCCGCAAGAAGAAGTAGAAGACCACACAGCGCGAAACAGACGACAAGCAGAAGGCGATGTGCTCGAGAAAGCAGACGGCCGTAGTCGTCGCGGGTCTCTCCTCCGCCTCTGGAGAGTCGTGCCTTTGCCGGACGACACCGACTTTTGTTTGAAACAAACGAACGGAGAAAAGAAAACAAAAACAGAAAAACGGCACGAAGCGAAAGAAGAGAAGCAGACGACGCACTCCGCGCGGGAGACACCGACGTCAGGAGCAATTTGTAACGAAACAATCGTGTAGAAATACAGACATTGCCAACACAAAAGGGACGAAAACGGCGTAGAGGAAGCAGCAATGATACGCGATGCGGATGGGCACTTACGAAGAAAACAAAAAGTAAAATGAAACACACATAGGCAAGCGATAAATAGACACCACCCACTGCATGCAAGAACTGTACAGAAAGACAGACGGCTGCGCCATCAACGTAAACAAACGAACGGAGTGCGAAAAACGCCTAGAAGCGAACCGCGCGGCGATCTGCGATGTTTACGCATGCGCCGAGGCCTCTACAAGCCGGTGGGCATCACGCGCCACGTGCGGTCGCTTCGAGAAATAAGGCGGACTCGCAGACACAGAACCGCACAGGCATTGCTTTTCAGCAGCAAAGCCAAACAAAAGAGGGCCAACGTAAGCGCGTTCGAAAGTCCAGCAGCTGCCTGCAGCGCACTCTCTCCCCCTCCCAACCTTTTCGCCTCTTATTCCTGCCGTTTCCAACGCCTTTCAACAAGGCCCGTCGGTCGTTCTTCGCGCCTTTTCGCGAACTGTTTTCCTCATCGCGCTGGTCCGGTTAAACCTAACATAGTACGTGGAGCGCGAATTTCAGGAAAGCCGCGAACGAGCCGGTGCTGTGTAACACCACCACTGAACGCCATGTGGCTCGGGGTTCAACGAACTGCTCGCGTCGAAAACCCTTTAGGACAACGGGTGCGGCTTTCCTGCTTCTTGTCTAGCCAGAACATCACTAAGTTGCAGGAGGTCCTACGAAGGTCCGCATAAAGTCAAGCTTCCTTCTTTTTTCTTCTGCTTTCTACGTATCAAGGGACTCTACTACTTTAGGACGAAGATTAAACTATCGATCATCATGTTTGTCTCGTCAATGCTCTCTAAATTGAGGGGAAAAAAAAACGTTATGGGCTGCAATGTGGAAAGGTTTATGTGGATTTACCCCCAAAAAAAGTTGTACTATATTTCCGCGGCTTCTTATCATGTAAGGGCTGCTCAAAATGCACCGGTTTAACGAGGATCAAAACAAGAATCACTAATATAAAGATACCTCTCCAAATACTTGTTTCGTTGTTGTCCGCCCAACAGGCACACACAAAAAAGAAAGAAAGCGAGGCCTAAGAAAAGGTGCAAGCAAACGAATGCAACCAGACGCCCGTAAGAGACAGCTAAAACAAAAAACCACAAACGGGAGAAGCGAGTACGACGACCGAACGGTGTCGATCGACAAAACCGTCTGCCGTTCCACGAACACCGGCCTCTCAAAGCTTAGGGTTACTTCGTCGTCTAGAGACGAGAAAAGCGTTAGACCGCGAGGGGGGGGGTGAAGCGATCACCGCCGCTCAGGAAGGCATAAACATAAACACACAGGCGCAGAGTGGGGGGCCGGCGACGTTTCAGGTTCGAAAAAGAAATAGACAAAAGCTAGAAGCCTTGCACGTGCGAGCCCGTCCTTTCAACGCACTGTGATGACGGACGCGGTGTTCGAACCGCAACTATATTACCAGGAACCCCCCCCCCCCTCTTTTCTTTTTCCTTTCGAGGCTCCATCATCGACATCTACGTATACGGTATGCAGAAAATAAGCAGGGTGGACCTGCTCTCATAGGTGGCGCGCGCGCGGGCGGGGATGAGATTATGGAAACATCGAACTACGGGTTCGTTGATCTCGCAAGAAACTAGCCGCCATGTTCACGGAGAAGATATAAGATACAAAGTATAGTGATCGGCGCAAATGGGGCGAATAAATCGAGGATCAACAGCCGCTGTGTTCGCAAACGGATCTTTGCGCACGTGGGGAAATGTCGGGCAAAGCTTACTTCATTAAAATCCTTTTGTTTGCTCGCATTCCTGCCCGGAACTTTCAGGCTCCGAGTAAAGGCAGGCGAGCAACAGACGAACTACAAAAAGGTGCCGTCTGTTCGAAATTAAACAAGCGGCTGCTACGCGCGCCTCGAGCGCAGACGACACAGACGCGCACGACAGTGCCATACAGAAGCAGAAGGCGCATTAAGCGGAGCAATTACGTGTCGTCTGTTTCACCGAAAAGCCCTCCTTTCGTCGGTTGGCACTGAAATTTTCTTCGCGCTGAGAGATTAGAACGAGGAAGTCGCGAGCATCAGCTGCCAGTGGTGGCGAGAATGCCAGCTAAAGTAAGAGACAAAAAAAGAATGTAGCTGGAAAAAAGAAACCTTGTACTGCCGAAACGATCACCACACTGTGCGAATGAACTGAATCTTATTTTTCGGCCGGCCTCTTACAAGACTGAAGGCAAAGCTAATAAGCAGCGAGAAAGTCAGATAAAGAGATGAAGTGAACAAAAAAAGAAAGAGTGACAAAAAACGGGGAGAAATAAGAAGCAGTGGCCAGGGGCACCCCACCGGAACACCTGGCGCATATGCTGCCCGCGAGCGAGGTCGTTCGAGCAGACGCAACGCGCGCGCGCGCTCAAGGGAGCAGATGCCGCCGCGACACCTGCCGCGCCTTCTGCGGCGACCGAACGCCGAGCAGACGAGTTTGAAATTTCAAATACGGCGCCGCGGGCAGACGACATCGCTGACGCCCGCGCCCAGAAAACAGACGATGCATACTTCTCGTAGAAGTGGAATGTGAAGTATCGTGCTCTGCAATGTGACGGAAAAGTTCCATGATTACTAGTGACGGAAAAAAAAAACCAGTAAGCTTTATCTAGAAAAAAAAAATCGCGATGAACTGAAGTGATGGAAAAATGAAACAATGAACTCCTCAGCGAACAAGACACTACTACGGCACCTATTCGCGAATGACGAAGAGTCCGGAATAGCAGGCGAACAAAAATGAACCAACACAGGTGACTTCGCTGCTGCTACAGCACAGTGCGTAGTCTAAGCGTGCCCGATATTAAGTTTACGACACCGGAAGTGCTGCAGAAAGAGATGAAAAAAAAAACCAAAAGAGAAAAGACACCGGCGTGGACTCGCCATTTGGTTAGCCGCCGTGAAGAAAGAACCTTGATCGTGCGCGAACGCCTTCTTCCACGCCGTTCCAAGGCAACGACAGTGCGCCGCCAGAGAGCCTCGAATTCTTTTCGAACAACGAAAACAGGTTAAAGAAAATTGTGTAAAAGGAGAAGAAGAAAGAGTACAGAAAACAAAATAACCACGCCACGAGCCGGATCGAACAGATGTTCTCCAATCGGCACCGCAAGATCTGTACGCTACCACCTCGCCCCCCCCCCCTTCGACGCCGAACGAACGCCCACTGAGGTGCTGCAGCGAAGCGGGACCGACCACGCACTATCCTATCGGCACCGCGGGGTTCGTAAGACCGACTTAAGACAAAAAACAAAACAATAAAGAGAAGACAACGTACTACACATGTACTAAGACGTGAAGAAAGAATCTAAGAACAGACCTAGAAAAACAATAGATAAAAGCACGAGGTGGGGGCGAAAACTGTAAACTTTCGGCTAGCGCACACTGTCGCACCGTAGACTTTTGAGATGTCCGTTGACTTTCATTATTGTTTGTCTCTCTTTTGTTTTTCGAAGCCTTCGCGCAGACGGTTGGAGAGCCGCCTACAGTCGACCCCGAACAAGAAGGAAGCAGCGCGGCCTCTATAGGTTGCGCGACGTATGTGCGACCGGGGTAACGACGCTACGCTTTATCGGCGTCGTTATAGCGTATTACGTCCACAACGAAAAAAAAGAAGTCAAGTAAGTAAAAAGAAAGAAAGGGTAACCAGACAAGCGCGCTCACTCGCAAATAACGCCCACGCAAGAGAGGCCGTAAATTCTTAAGATTACACTTCGCGGGCGTGCTTTTCCGAATGAAAAAAAAAAAAGTGGTTTGTTTAAAGAGAAATCCTAACCACCGTGGCGATATTACAAGCTCTGTAAGGTATAGCTACGCAGGAGCATAAACAGACAGACAAATAGTGGCAAATGTTTACAGCCGCAGCGCTCTGTAAGCGTGTAGGCGTTCGATTAGGCAGAAGTCCTCATCGAGGTCAAGTATTGGGAAACATCGGTGCGCCCACGACTCTGGTTGGCTTAGTACGCGAGCCAGCCACGTACACTAGGACTGCAAAGAGACATAGCTAGGAGCGTAAAGTCGGCACGCTAGTCGCGGTGCTTCTGGTGACTGCGTACACTAACTCCGAAATGAAAGAATCAAGAAATGGAACGGGCCTCGTTCAAAGAAGGATCCGACGCCGAAATGATCGTCAACCGCTGTGGACAGACTACAGAAACAACTAAAACACACGGCCGCGCTATCCCACATACGCTGCGCCGTGGGACACGGACGATAACGTTGCGCGAAATGACCGGAAGGTTACGCAATCCGTGTTGACCACTGTACAACGGTGCCTCAACACGCGTCTGGGTTGTCTTCGCTTCCCGCTACAGACCTGGAAGTGGCCGGGGAAGCCAAGTGGCTACGTCGTTGGCTCGGGGAAGCGGTTGAAAGCCACGGTAGCCACCGGGATACCGCGCGGGTGTTGTCTATTACAACACTCGTGCCTGTTGTTCCAGCGCGCGTCATAAAGAGCACAAGCTGGGGTTCTGGCCGCAGATAGGTTATGACACATTACAAGTAATGCATGCATGCTTCCTGGTAGTTGTGGTTGTAGTAGTAGTAGCAGTAGCCGGTTTCTGGGCACGGTTCAATAGTTTTTAAGTGTCCGTTGTTTTGGAGTCTGAATGCAAGCGCTGTTACAAATGCAGTTGAGCTTGCAAACGGAGCAACGCATGGTAGCAGTTTCGAAATTGTTCGAGTCTTTTGAGTTCATGCTGGTAGTACGACGCTCGAAAAAAAAAAAAAAAGAACCGTGTAGTCTGAGTGAGCTTCGTCCTGCCGATTCTGTCGGCGATTTTCGTTTTGTTCCTCCTCTACGACACCACGCAGAAGACCCAAGCGACAGTCCCCTTCGAGGCACCCACAGGACGCACCGCGTCGGTGAAGTACCTCCTCGGCAGAGCGGCGGCGTATTTCCAACCCCGCTTCATTTTTCTTTCTTTTTTCATGTCGCTTCTTCCTTTTTTTTTCACGGCGACAAGCGCGAAGGGTGGAGTGAGTGCCCGAGAAAGAGAGCGAGAGGGAGAAAGCAGCTACGAGCGAGGCGGCGGCCGCCGACGCCGGGTCGGCTGCGGTAGAGCCCGGGGCTTCTTCAAAAATAGAGACCCGCGGTCTCGTCTCAGCTCCCGAACGCGAAAGACGTTCTTCCCCGGGCGCCTGCATCTATCTCCGAGAAGAGCAGACGGCGGGCTCTTCTCGAGGGGGGGGGGCGTATAGGGGGGGGGGGGACGTACCCGTTCACGGGTGGAGCAGCCTTTACTCCGTCTTTGAAAGCTCTGCGCGGCCGCTGAGTATTGGGACTCCGAAGTACTAAACCGCGCGACGAATTTCCTTTTGTTGTTGTTGTCTGTTTGTTGCGCGGACCTCGCAGATGCGCACGGTATAGCCGGGCAGGGCGTTAAGGCGACCGCGTCTTCTTTAAACGAAGAGCCACCCCCCGCTCTCTCCTGCCGAGCCGGGATTTTTCGAGCGCGCGCAATTTATTTCGCTCCGCGTGCTTACACCTCAGCGACTTGTGCGTACTAAGCGATTCGTAGCCGATCGCGCGACTCGGAGAAGCGACCGAAGGAGCGACCGTCGGGCGTCAAGTCAAGCCTGTACGCAGTTCGCCCCCTAACGGTCGACGCCAGCGTCGAGGTAGTCGGGCCCCGCTGGGCCGGGAACGCGCGGTTGTTTGTACACCTCGGACACCATATTTTGCGACGGGTGAAACCACCGTTTTATACACGGCGCAGCAGCCTAGTCTGAATACGGCGCAGCAAGACAAAAGTTGAAAAGAAGGCGTACACAGAAGAAGAAGACGTACTCCACGAAGGCAATACACGATCCCAAAGCGGCCCGACACCGAAAAACACTGAACGACATCAGAGACTACCCATTTCCTGTGCCGATGTTTGTCGGCAGCGTTTCTTTCGAACCGATCACACGTCAGAGGCTGTCAATTTCCTGTGTGGGCCATTTTTCGGCGAAGCCCATTACGATCTGTACACGAACTCTGCTTATCTGCAAAGTGAGAGCCGTCCGAGTATGTACGGTGGACAGACGCCCTCGCGTGGAAGGGCGTCGTATTCCGCCCACCCCACCCTACATAGGGCAGAATCTTCCAAGAAAGTGAAGCCACAGGGAATGCTCGGCAACGGGGAAATACGCGCGCAGTTAATTCCGCGCCCGTTTTTAAAAGGCACGGAGATTCAAAAAGAGTGCCTCGATCACAAAGCCTGATGTTAAATTACCGGGGGGAACGGCTCGGTCAATAAAGTTAATCTCGCTCTCTCTCCCCGTGAACAACCTCCTAGCGCTTCGATGGCTGTTGCACTAACCGGGCAGAGGCTCAACCTGCCTGGCTGCCTATTCTCGCGACCTGCCAGTCCATCCCGAGCTGATATCGTGCGGCCGACAAACATGCAAAATGTCGACAGGAAACTATAGACGCGAAGTTTGGAAAAGAACATATCACAGGCGAGGCGGTTTGGGCATATTCACTGAGGCGCACTCGAAACGCGAGCACTTGAATCTAACGGACACGGACCCGCCTTCTCCGTACATACGCCGACGAGTCCAGATGGCCAAAGCGAACCAGCCGCTGCTACATAAGCGAGGCGAACTCCCAAGTTTCGATCAAGGAGCCTCTCTCGTAATACACAGCGTACCTATATCTGCGAGACTGCCAATTCGAACCTTGCGCAAGCAAGGCCGTCTGTCGAGCTCCGAGGGGCTGCCGTGGTGCGTGAACCCGAGCCAGCGAGCCGAGGTTCAAAGACCGCGTCGTTTCGTCTCGGGTTTGCTGCGAGACGTCTTCGAGCGGCGCGGTTTTACGTTTCGCGCGCACGCACGCAAAACGTGACGGAGTAGGGCGCAAATTTCTCTCAACTCGCCAGCTCGTTCGAGATATGAAACGCAGAACCGAAACAACATTGGGGGGTGGGGGGGTCTCGCGATACTGGACGCGTATTACAAGTCGCACGAACGCGATTCCGATAACTGTACGGGGATTATGCGTCAAGGCGAGAAGGATTAGAGGCGATGCTTCGAAGGCACCCTTCATATCTCCACTGCGGCACATCCCTCCCGTGTGTATCGATAAACAATCTAGCGTTATCTTTTTAACTCGTGAACATCCTCTCGTCTCCTCTTAGAGCTGCTACACGAAACGGAACCAGGAGTTTTACGACTTTCGCAAAGGCTTCGCGGGTAGTGGGCAAACTTCGTTTGTTACACCGAGGGCCAGTTCTACAGCTTGAACGGTGAAATAGCATCGCAGATTCGCGACTGATGCAGTATGAGGAAAACGGTCGTAGTTTTTTGGTGTTGTCACGGCAAATCGCTTTTCCCTCGGGATTACAGGAACGCGAGAAGGGCGACGGAAAGAGTGTATACACTAAGAGAAAGCAGAGCAGAGCAACGGGCGAAACATTCTATGCAGATCGCGACGAACGAGGCGTTGCAATCTCCAATATACAATACCGAGTCGGAGCAACGTTTCTCCGCTGTAATTTTGCGTCAGCGCTGTTTGCATTCTTGCGAGTTGTCTGTTTCGGCCCGGTCGGTGTGGAAATTATCGAACGATGGCCAGTTGCAAATGGTCACCGCAAATGGATCGTGCACAGCACTATGACACGACAAAACGAACAAAAAATGTAAGAAAGAACAGTAATAAAAAAAGGAGAAACTCACCAGAAGTGGTTGTTGCAGAACGAAGAATAAAACCAGAAGTAGGAGGGACCTCAGACACTTGGGCCTTCTCGTCGACGACGACCGGGAACAAGGCGTGGTCGGCCTCGTCCAAGACCGCGTCTGGGACCCCGTCCGCGTCGTCGTTTCGGGGAAGACTTGCTGGTGGTGGTGGTGGGACCGCCGAGGCCGTCGTTGTCTTTGCCGCAGGACGTCGCACGAAGGCGGCGTCGTCTCCGAGCCGCTAGAAGACTCCCGCCTCGACCAGAACCGTTGCTGCTGCTGCCTCGAACACGGCAGCCCTAACGAAGAAGGCGACGACGACCGCGACGACGCGAGGTAGTAGGACGTCATGGGTGACGCTCCGGGCAAGTCCGTGGCCGAAGAACAGCTAACCGCGCTGTCGTCGACGTCCGACGTCTCCGACGACTCGTCCCAGTGCGCGGACAATCTCCGTCGCTCCGATCTGCTCGCTACCATGGTTGCGACGTCTGCTGGGCGACGGGCAGAACTGAAGATGCCAGGGCCCACAGGCTTGCGGATCCACTTCGGGTCTTATTTGTTAAGGGGGAGAGAATAAAACAGAGCAGACCCGTTACTCTAATGTTCGCAGTGGAAACTCTTCTTCCGCGCAATATTGTTAAGAAAAAGAAATTCTAAATAATCTCTGTGGCCCCAAACTGCACGTCAGTGCCGGCTCTCGGAGAAGACGTGGTGACGTGAGGTCGCGACGCGTAGGCTTCGACTAGCCGCGAGGGATAGTAACCTCATCGTGACGCGCTATGCCGTATACGCAAGAAAAAGAAAGCAAGTAGAAAAAAAAAGAAGAGTAAACGGATAATCCACGATCACAAAATCACATCCACGGCAGCACCAAATCCGAGTGTGAGTCGGAGCCAGACGACAGGGAAGCCGCGACGAGTAGCAGACGACGACAGCACCGAAGCAAGCAAGAAATTTTACTCCGTCGTGAACGATAATCCACAGGGTAGGCACGAGGAGGGTTACCGGTGACCGCCGTCCGTAGTGGTCCTCCGCGAACGCCGGCGGCACAATACTACAACACGCTGCATCGTTGCCGAGTAGTAGCAGACGACGCGCGCTCTTGCCAGACGATCACGGACTGCGCACAGGAGAAACAGACGACGTCCGAGCAGACGACGACGGCACACAAAACACAGGAGTACACAAGCGGTGCAGGAGGGGGCTTTGCGTGCTGCTTTTTTTGGTACAAAAGCGCCCCGAGCTGGTAGCGGCCGGCTCGGAAAAAACGCGAGTTGCAGCGGCGGCGAGCACGTATTGCCCTCCGCCAAATCCGGTGCGCGTATGGGGCGCAAAAACGCCGGCGAGCCGCTCTTATGCGACGCCCTTTCCCTCGGCGCTGCGGGAGGAAGAAAAACGAAGCAGCCGTGCGGCTATTTCCTCTACCCTCCCCCTCTACTTCGCTCCAAAGGCGCCTCTGGGAAGAGCGAAGAGCGCGAGAGAGGGAGACTCCCGCTGGTAGCCTCTCAGCCGCCGCAGATGCGGGCGAGAAGCCGAGGAGCTACCGCGTCTTCGCTCTCGCCACGCGGCAGATGGCGCGCGCTGACCAGAGCCTGGTGGAAAGAATTAGGCTGACGTCACAGGTTCCTCGTTTCCCCTTTCCCGGACTCGGCATTTGTTGTGGCAAGGAGGAAAGAGAGAAGGGAGGCCCGGCGTGCGGCCGGGCCGCTGGAACACGCGCGCCGGGTTTCTCCGGAGCAGTCCCCAGTCGGCGCTCAGACGCCGCGGTGACGGTGTGGGGGTGACCGTATGCGCCAGATTGCGGCATTAAGGAACATTTCCGGCACGCTGTGAGGAGCGTTTCGAGGCTTCCAAATGTGTGCGTTTAGTTTTTTTATTTCATCTTCATTTTCTTTATTTGACAGGGCGGCGACATTCTGGGCGCCAAGTATTGAAAGATGACGAAAGCTGTCGCAGGGAGGTGGAGGTTTGAAGTCATCAACAGTGTTTGCGAGTATGGCAAGCTTCAGTCTGGAGCCAAGGTTTCGACTATAGGGAGACTTGGCCCAAACAATGACAGGTTCCATTAGGCAAAACCTTGGCTCCTGGCTAAGGCTCGTCGTGTTAGCAAACACCGTTGTTCGCGCGAGTTTCACCGGGAGTACCGGCGTACGGAGATCACGCGAAAGAAAAAAAAAACGAATCGAAAGAAAGCAAGGACCACTCGCCGATCTCGCAACGTTGGACACTTACTTACATACACCTACTGAACTTCGCAGCTTTGTTCTGATCTTCTTGAGCGTGCATAGTGTAGCAGGCCAGAAACACGCTTGCACAGCCCAACCTCCCCGCTTTTCCTGTCATTAAGTTTGCTCAGTTCTGTTAAAGCAGAAACGCGCAACGCTGTAGCCAAAGCGATAGACCTGGCGTCAGTTTCTCGTACACTCTCAGTGGCCCTTACTCTAATGGCGTTGACATGTCTGCCACGGAACGCTGATGTCGTGAAAGCATGGCGTTAATAAACGGGGTGTCAATAAGCGCTGGGGTAAATCTAGGTAAACGCGGTGTTGCGTGTGGAAAAGTTGCAAAGGTTCTAAATCAACGGAACATGGTACGAGCAGTAGAAATTTTGACGCCGTTTTAAACCGCCGCGGTAGTGACAGAAAAGGGAAGAAAATTCGAAGCAGAAGGAAAGCATAACTGGCCCCGAACTGCAATTTCTCGAAACGCGGCCGCTCCTTAAATTAAAACTGAAATCCCCGATTTCTTTCCGCGGGTTTCAACGGCCGCTGCTTATTCTAGCCCTTAAAACACATCTAAAACACCACATCCAGTGTGAGATACTGCTAACACCTAATAACAACAGGAGAAACGCGCAAGAGAAAACCAAAACGCAAGGAAAAACTCCTGGACGCTACCTAGCGGAACACCACGCATTCTTCTAAACCACCCGCTGACGTCACTTGCACGCCGGATCAGAAGCGAGTATGGTGGAACGAACGTCCCCTTAAATTAGTCACGTTACTCGACGTTACCTCGCGCGCACAACCTTCCTCTCGACACCTCTGATATACCGGGCGAGGGCCACTGCTACGTGTTTACCACACTTCCCAAAAACGCGAGCGGAAAGCCACGCGCCCCGTCCATTCAATGCAAATTCGTCGAGAGCAGAAGAGAGAGAGAGAGAAAAAAGAAAAGTCTAGCAGAAGACACCTTGTGGACCGGGCTTTGACGCAAGCGGGATTGGACAAGCCGCCCCGTCGCGGCACCTCGGTCGTCATAACCGCGCCAGAAGACAATGGAAGTTGTGTTGTCCGGCGCCGCGAACAGACGACAGAGACGCGCCAAAGAGGAAACTAGCAGACGACACACGTCCACGCGCATGCGGGGTCAGAAGGAAAAACAGAAGAGGGCCAGGATCCAAGAAGCAGACGGCCAGCACAAGCAGCAGCAGCAGACGACGACTAATTGCGAAATCGCATGGCGGCAGGAGGCGTTAGAAGAGAATGGAGCCTCATAAACAAGTTTACCAGAGTGAAAATTCCCGTCACTCTTTCGAGCCACTTATACGGCCTAGAATCGCTAGCGCGCCAGAGCCGCTAATAGAGGAAAGCGCGTTGGAATGACGTGGTAGAAAATTTGCAAAAATCGGCGCGTCGCAAAATGCTAAAAAAAGCGGAAAATCAAATGAGCCCCCCCAACCTGTTTCTTTATAATAAAAACAATATATATGAAAAAAAAAACGGCGTCCTTATTACAATGCGAGGGGGGACGGGGACGGCTGGGAGATGAAAACGGTCGTCTGTTGTCATCGATCAGATTTTTTTTTTTTGACAGTGCATCCAAATATCCGTTACGTAGAAAAAGCAGCAGTGCTCACTGCGACAGGCATCTTTACAGCCGCTAGAAGCTTCAGCTTACCTTCACACAGATCCGCTAGTGATTTGTAAAACGCCATAGTGACTTATTACGCCTGCTCGTGACGACGTCATCAATTTTACCGGACGTAAGAAATTACGCCAAGCGTTCATCCAACAAAATCCTCTCGGTGAAAAGCGTACAGAAACTAAGCAGCCTGCCACTACGCAATATCTTCCGAGAACCTTACAGCTGGCTTCTCCACTCTATTTTGGTGTGCTGAAACGAAGCCTACCTACTCATTTTTCTTCTCGCAGAAACAGGATGATATTAAGAAATACAGTTTAACCGGTTTTTAAAGCAAGTACAACGCAACGCTAAAGTATGCAGAATGCAGGCCTCAATCCGCGCCTAAAAATCGCAGAATCAATAGAAAAGCAGAGAAGAGCGACAATCGTACAAAAGACTTTCTACGATAGGAAAAACAGTTACTTTAAGATTTCGCCCTTTGCTTTAACAATAATAAACAGGTCTGGCGGACAAACAGGTCTGCTTCAGCTAAGTAAAGACACAGGTCGCGCCATCTAACCAAGCTCCTTGCTTTGACAAACGTACTGCACAGAACTACGCTCCTAATTTTGAACACTGGCTCATATTCCACATACTGCACATAAGCAGTTAGTCACGGTACGCCATACATATTACAGCTAGCACATATCTAGTCATGATGTACACAAAATAAGTTATTAAGAGCAAGGAAGAAGAACTGAATACGCTACCTCTTTAAGAGGAAGATTTAGCTCTGGCCCAATTAAACCCGATATGCCACCTATTCAGAAACATGTGCAAGGCAAAATTGTGTTTCTGAGATAACTACTCAGCCGATATTAAGGAAATATGTTGCATTTTAGTGAGAACTTTAAATTCTAGTAAGCATCGGAAGGGAAATTTCGATCTACGGCCTGAATCTTTGTGCAAGAATTCTTTTAAAAAATTGTAAGCTTAAAAAAATGAAGGCCTGAAGTTCACAAACTTGTCCCTTTGCATCAAAAACATCTACCACCGTTCCGCAATAAGCGTCCGTTACAGCACCTAAAGCGGAGAAATGTAATAAATAAATTTACAGCTTACGTCTATTTGTTACGTTTACAAGATTTTTGTAATAGTAATGCTCACATAAGAACAATTTATTACGGAGCGCTGTATTATACATCAAGTTTCTCCGCTTTAAATTTATGAATAGATGCAATTGACAGAATTGTGATATATTTTATTGCCGAGTTCCAAAGTCGTAAATTTGATAGTTTCGTTTCCCTAAATGTGTGCGATTTGTGACATATATTTATTAAAGAATCAACGACCTAAATCAAAAATCCGCTTCCAACAGTCATTAGATTCTAACTTTTCATTTTAGATACAACACACTTTGCCAGATTGGGTGCAGTGGTTGCTGAGAAAAAGAAAGTCGCAGTCTCGCCCGAAAGGCGAAGCATCATTTCCGATAGCAAATTAGTAGACAGCTACACGAAGTAAGCATATTACATAGTTTTATCGGTCGTATAAACTTGCAAACATTCGCTTAAGTAAATTCGCAGGTACGGTGTCACGCGCGCAGAGGTAAACAACAACACACCTCGCTCGATGACCGCGGAAACTCGCTGTCAAAACGCTGGAGTAAGCGCGGCAGCAGCAGCGAGCGAATTGACCTTCGTGCTGTCTCTCGCTGGATCGCGAACTAAACGTCGAAAGCACAGCGCATACGAAGCTACCGGCACTCCTTTGCCCACGTCGTAGATCGCTTGCATGATACGGCGGCCGGGCGACCGCGCCGTAAGCAGCAGCCGTGCCTCGCCCGCGACAGAAAACGGCGCGCTTTCGCACCGCATTCCTACCTCCCGCGCGCGAGACTGAGCCGCAATCGTCTGCTGACCCTCGGAACCTTTTACGCGCAAATACAGCGTACGGCGCGCGGCGACGATGTTACCGTGTTTTGACTTTATAAGGAACATAACGGCGACGGCGAAGGCAGAAATACGCTCGGAGTGTCCATATAATTGCTACTGCAATAAAACGGTTTCTCCTTTACTACGTATATGGATAGGAGCCTCCGAGCTAAAGCTCCCTCTTAAAACGAAACTATAGACGAAAGTGAAAGCTGGATAGCTGAGCGAGCTTAGTGATCACACAGAAAGGTCAGTATAACCGTAAGCGGAGGTTCGCAAAAGCAGACGAGAATCATAAACAAAAGACAGGCGGCGACACCACCGTGAACTTGCCGCACTACGCGCCGTCGACGACGTCTTGTATTTTGACACCTACTCGGGACCAGACAGCCCTTTACCGACATACATGAGAAAAAAAAAAGATGGGTTACGTTTCAATATAAGCAAACCGCGGGCCCGAGCTTAGCGAGTCCCGAACGCATTTCCGAATACGTGACGTCACACTGACGTAGCGGCGCCTGCAGTTTCGGTGTGAAGTAATGACTGACTCTGGCATTCGTTTTCTCCACTGAAAGCCCAACTTTCCCTCCCCACCCCTCCCGGCTAAATAAACGAAAAGCAATACTGCATGAATATTTCAGCATCCCCGACTGAACGACTGAATCAAATTGTATAAAGAGGCAGGAAAGCGGAGGGCCGCCGCAGAATTACAGGTCGAATTAGAGAATCGAAATCGGTCACTGCTTCCGACTGACTGCACGCGTCGGTTCCGCCTGTAGCGAAATGGCGACAGTAAATCTGACACACCGTGTGCCAGACACTTCGGTCGAAACTTCCTCAGCGCCCGCCATGACGAAGTTACATACCCGCCAATTACTTCTCAGCCGCATTCCTCACACCTTCGAATTTCACTGCGTCCCTGCTCCGTCCGTCCGTCCGTCCGTCCGTCCGTCCGTCCGTCCGTCCGTCCGTCCGTCCGTCCGTCCGTCCGTCCGTCCGTCCGTCCGTCCGTCCGTCCGTCCGTCCGTCCGTCCGTCCGTCCGTCCGTCCGTCCGTCCGTCCGTCCGTCCGTCCGTCCGTCCGTCCGTCCGTCCGTCCGTCCGTCCGTCCGTCCGTCCGTCCGTCCGTCCGTCCGTCCGTCCGTCCGTCCGTCCGTCCGTCCGTCCGTCCGTCCGTCCGTCCGTCCGTCCGTCCGTCCGTCCGTCCGTCCGTCCGTCCGTCCGTCCGTCCGTCCGTCCGTCCGTCCGTCCGTCCGTCCGTCCGTCCGTCCGTCCGTCCGTCCGTCCGTCCGTCCGTCCGTCCGTCCGTCCGTCCGTCCGTCCGTCCGTCCGTCCGTTCGTTCGTTCGTTCGTTCGTTCGTTCGTTCGTTCGTTCGTTCGTTCGTTCGTTCGTTCGTTCGTTCGTTCGTTCGTTCGTTCGTTCGTTCGTTCGTTCGTTCGTTCGTTCGTTCGTTCGTTCGTTCGTTCGTTCGTTCGTTCGTTCGTTCGTTCGTTCGTTCGTTCGTTCGTTCGTTCGTTCGTTCGTTCGTTCGTTCGTTCGTTCGTTCGTTCGTTCGTTCGTTCGTTCGTTCGTTCGTTCGTTCGTTCGTTCGTTCGTTCGTTCGTTCGTTCGTTCGTTCGTTCGTTCGTTCGTTCGTTCGTTCGTTCGTTCGTTCGTTCGTTCGTTCGTTCGTTCGTTCGTTCGTTCGTTCGTTCGTTCGTTCGTTCGTTCGTTCGTTCGTTCGTTCGTTCGTTCGTTCGTTCGTTCGTTCGTTCGTTCGTTCGTTCGTTCGTTCGTTCGTTCGTTCGTTCGTTCGTTCGTTCGTTCGTTCGTTCGTTCGTTCGTTCGTTCGTTCGTTCGTTCGTTCGTTCGTTCGTTCGTTCGTTCAATCCACCGATCGATCCGTCAACCGTCCGCTAGTTACGGTTTAGTTCACGCAAGGCAAGGACGTTACCTTCACAGCAACAATGATGACGACGACGGCACGGCGACAACGTATGCTTCAAGTTAATTAGGAATGCAAGGTGTTACGTGCGAAGTAGCCCCGCAATTAATTACGAGGCACGGCACAGTGGTGTGCTAAGATCAATTCTAACCACCCCGGGTTCTTTAGTATGCGCGCCCAACGCACGGTACACGCGAGCGTTTTTCGCATTCCGCCTCAAGCGGAACGCGCCCGCCGCGATTGGCATCGAACCTGCGACCACCGAGCTCTGCACAAGAAGGCCACGTAACCACTGAGCTACATCGCGGCGGGCGACGACAGCGGACGCTCGACGAAAACGATGACAATAACGTCAGCGTGACGTGGGCATCACGTGGGATTGTCGAGATCCGGTATAGTAGCCCCTAAACGTATAACATCGATTAGTTGAGGGCAAAAGAAGTTCTTCTCAGAGGTTTAGTTAAGAGGATAATGAAATCTCTGAGGTCTTGTTCTTTTTCCCCAGTATACGGCCCTTAAACACGACACTCGCATACGTATTCTAATCAAAAGAAAAACCAAGGTTTGCCGAAGGTGCAATTCATTCACAGCGACAGCATGAGTATTGTAAGGAGAGTGGCACCGCTTCCATCATGCATGTGAGTTAGAAAAAAACAGCAACGCACGAAAAATGATGGTCGTGATAATAAGCCTAAAGATGGCGCGTATACAAAGAAAAGGCGGATCGGAGCACACGATGTGCCTCCGATGAAGAATTATTAACTGAACATGCTTCTTTCTTTCTTCATGTCAAATTTAGTTTAGAATTGTGCCAGAATTATATGATGTATTCCTCCATTATCCTTACCATGCACTCATTTGATACCAAACGCCCCATTGTCGACTGAAGTAGTTAATGTCATTTCCCATTTTATGTATAGTATGGTCTATTCTTTTGGGTTGCCCGATTATTTGCCAGCCTCCGAGACAGAGAGAGAGTGCCACCGCCGGCCTTGCCGCAAGCGCTTTCGAAAAGACGACGGCTGCGACGACAGTAATTAACGTGCGGCTGTCGTGTGATCACAAAGGAACGCTGACAATAAGTGCGTACGTTCCGACGAACGACCGAAATTGCACCATGCAGCGTATCGGGAGAAAACGTGCAAACGGAGCGGTCGGTACATAAAGCACTCGAGCGAGTCGATTAATGACTACGGCAAACGGAGGACAGTGGGTCGAGAGCGCGCCCGGGGCAGGATCACGAGTTGGACGGACTTTTTGAGGGGATGAAAAGAGAAAAAAAAAAAAAAAACACGAGGGGTATGCATGGCTTCACGAAGAGTCGGTCGGCGCTTCTCATACCTCGTTTCCTTCCTCCGTGCATACAGCTCTTGCCGCCGATTTGCTCCGCCTCTGACGATGGCTCATGTACCGCTTCATGTCTTACCTTGTCGAATACGCGTCACCAACCGTAACCCGGTGCTTATTGTTAGGTGCGTGCGCCTGTACTTGTCGCAGCGTTATAGGCGGGTGCGTATAGGTCGAATTTGAGCTCCGCCGTTGTGTGCTGCCTTGTCCCGCTATTGTTACAGTACAATATATATATATATATATATATATATATATATATATATATATATATATATATATATATATATATATATATATATATATATATATCATAGAGTTTCTCACTACATTACCTAGAGGGAAATCTGGCGCTGCTGCGCTGTGGTATGCATGGGAATGCCGGTATATTGTGGATTCGGATTGGCATCGTTCTCGTAGAGACAGGACACCTTGAAGACGCGCTTGGCAAGTACCGTTCCGTCTGTCACAATGATTCATTTTCTACTAGAACAGCACGTGAAAAGCTGTTTTAGCTTTATTATTACGCGAAAACATATTTTGTTTAACTATGAGAACTTGTTATTGTGTGTACGACTACATGTTATGTAAAAAGTATCAGCGGGCCGCTGAAGTTGGAGGACAGACGACAAGGTTCGCGCTCGCTTTGAAACAGTTGGTCGTCTGTTCTTGCTTTTCTTAGCTTGGTCATGCATCGTGGGTGAGTAAAGATGTAATATGCGTGAATGGAAACATTTTATGAAGATTTTACTTTGAGAACGCGTTATTTGCGTAGCCATATCCACGTTTTAGACGAAGCCTCTTACAACACCAGCCAACACGAGCCTCGCAGACACATATCCCGTCATTCCCATGACGGCACGGTGCCCCCTTAGGAAACTCCCATAGACGGTGGCGCCAGATTACCCTCTAGGTGTTATAGTGAGAAACTCTATGATATATATATATATATATATATATATATATATATATATATATATATATATATATATATATATATACACATATATATGTTATGGATGTAAGAGCACCGAGTCTCACCCATATATTTAACCTTTGTCTGGCAAATGGTGTCTTTCCTCAGCAAATGCAGATTGCAAGAGTAGCAGTTGTTTATAAGAAAGGTGACAAGAATGACTTTGCAAACTATAGGCCTTTGTCAATACTACCTGTTTTCTCGAAAGGGCTTGAGAAAGTAATTTTGACCCGGATGAATAACTTTTGTAGTAAGCATAATATACTGACACCTTCACAATTTGGTTTTCGGAAACACCGTTCCACCGAACTCGCTTTATTAGAACAAAAAGAATACATTCTAAAATCTCTTGATGACAGGAATTTAGCATTAGGAGTATATGTAGATTTTTCGAAGGCTTTTGACCACCTGAACCACAAGTTACTTTTAAAAAAGCTTCAAGTATATGGCTTTAGAGGAACGTCATTGATGCTTTTGAGCAGCTATCTCGGAAGTCGACAACAGTATGTTGAAATAAACGGTCACCGATCCAATGTTAAAACTCTCTCTTCCGGCGTACCGCAAGGCAGCATTATGGGCCCGTTCCTTTTTAACATATACGTGAATGACATAACACAGATAGACAGAGAAATAAAAATGGTCATATATGCTGATGACACCAGGTTATTCTTTTCAGCCTCGTCTGCCTCGAACGTGGTCATGAAAGCAAATACAGCACTTAGGCAGCTTGAGAAGTGGACAAAATATAACGCTCTAAAAATTAACACTTCCAAAACAAAGGCCATTATTTACCGTCCAAAAAACAAGGATGTTCATATTAACGATGATATCACTCTTAATAATTTTAAAATAGAAATAGTAAATTCCTTGAAAGTACTAGGTGTACTTTTCAATGAGAAAATGACGTGGGATGACCACACAAATTACGTAGCATCTAAACTGTCACGTGTCATCGGATCGATTTACACTCATAAGGACATCCTCCCTGTAAAAGTGAAATTGCTCCTTCACAATTCATTGTTCTGTTCGCATCTAAATTACTGTCATTTGGTCTGGGGGGAAACATCCTTCGCAAATTTACGAAAATTACACGTTCAGCAGAAAAAAATGCTCAGAATAATATACAATGTAGCATATGACCACCCATCTAAACCGCTCTTTATGAAAGACAACATAATGCCGATTCATGATCTGTACGCATACCGCCTAATCACTAAATACATTACCGAGGTCAAAAATAACGTCTCGTTCATTGCACAACTGGCATCACTGCAGAAAAGAAATTTCGCTTACGCAACTAGAAACACCGATATTTGGCACATACATTCATTCAGAACAGTTTACGGACAACATATGCTCAGGAACACTCTTCATCTCTTAAACCTGTGCCAACATTACAATTTAAATCTCCAACGCACCCGGTCAAAAGATTTGCGTCATTTTGTTTCACTTATAAGTGGAAGGGCAGCACTTTCTGTTTGAAATATACGATATGATATCATGCACATCGCTTTGTTTTTTTTTGGAATTGTACATTTTTGTAAAAATTGTCATTTGTGATATTGTGATATTTTGTCTGTACTCACATGCTTGTACTGTTTGCCTTTTTTTTCTAAACATCATGTATTGTATCGGGGAGGCGTGAGCCCGTCAAGCTGGATATCTAGCTTTTTCTCTCCCCCTCCCTCATCCTTGGGATGGAAAATAAAGGCATTATTATATATATATATATATATATATATATATATATATATATATATATATATATATATATATATATATATATATATATATATATATATATATATATAATTCCCCATGGCATGGTTGGCTAGAAAACTTTGAAAGTTAACTCCCAGGTTCCATATACGGGTTGAAGCTCCTTGGTTCACGTAATCTTCAGCACGACGGGGTTGTGTCAGCCGAAAATTCCCGCGACAGTTGTCCCGGTAAAACGGTGCCAACTTACGCGAAAAAGTCCCGCGGTTAAAAAGAAAGAAGCAAGGAAAACGGGTGAGCACGCGACCAAATCAGTGCGAAACCGATCCCGAGCAGCACCGCGGGTGCCCCCAGCGACACCGGAAGAGAGAGTCTACTCTGATCAGCCGGAAGTAAACTACGATATGCGCGCTTTAAAGTGCGGCCTCCTTCCCTCGTTCTTCCTCTCAGTTGTCTTCTTCTTCTTTTTCGCTACGCACAATCGCACACATAACGGAAACAGAGGCAGACGGAGGACACACATAGCAGATGGAGCCTGGAGACTGTACACACACTATACAGCAGAGGAGCACGGATCTGGCAGCTGGCCACGGAGAAAGGGTTGTCTGACACGGCCTGACCAAGGCAGGCTCTCTCAATTACGAAGGCGCTGGGGGTTTAACGCGCTGTTACACGGCACGACCACATAGGCGGCAGCAGCAGCGGCAGCTTCAGCGGCTGTTAGCGCGACGAAATTTTGAAGCGAGCGGGGGAGGAGGGGGGCAGGCGGGTAGGTTAGACGACTCCACCCCCAATTACGGGATCAAAGGGATGAGCCGCGCAGTTCGCGGAAGACAGCACGCGACAACCGTCGCAATCACGTGGTCGCGCGCGCTCGGGAGAGATAGAGCTGTCGCGGGAAAAAAAAGACGAGACAAGCGAGTTCGAGAGCGTCCGAGGATGGGGCCAATCATCGGATAAACCGAACGGGATAAGAAGCAGATGCCACTCCGGCGGAACAGTTGAAAGGCGTACGGCGCGCGAACGGTTACATGCGGGCGGCGTGTTTTCCCTACACGTATTGGATTTACCCCTTCCTTGCGCGCAGATTCATGCACGCGGCGATAATGCGGTCGCTGTGGAAGAGAATGCGGAACTTAACGGCGAGGCACTTATCCCGTCGGTATAGACAGACGCCTATGTCCTTTGAAATGGAAGGCACGATCACCGAATTTCGTATAGCTCAGCCAGCCAGATGTACGCCGCCATAGATATTCTGCTGATATTCTGCCGAACTGTATTTAACTGTTATACGGTATATGCGTGCCCGATGCGACGACAAGCTACCTCGAAACACGCCAGATGACCGGGGCTCCCAAGATGATTCTCAGTTGAATCGAGGTAGTACGTACACGTATACGCGTGCATCGCAAGCTCAGAGAGCGACACGTGCCTTGCTGCAGTTCCATGGAGGATACTGCACGTATATACATAAGCCCCGATGTGCACCTCCTGATGAAGCGGCACTTTCAGTATAGTCTCTCTTTCAGGAGGCGCGCCTGCTAGACCTCCCTGCTTTCCTTGCACGTTTGCATTATTATTATTATTATTATTATTATTATTATTATTATTATTATTATTATTATTATTATGTCTGCAAGTCTGCAATACTTGAAGGTCCTCGATATGGAGGGCCTTGATCTAAAGCAGGAAACAAAAGAAGGAGAGGAAAAAACGGAATATATGACGTCAGTATTGCTCTAAGACTATACTGGTAGTGCAGGTTACCGCGGTTGCTGATAGGCACCAGGCTGCATAGTTAGTTAAGTGTAGTTATTAACTTGAATGGGGGTGTCCTCCAAAGAAAAAGCGGTTGCGGGTATCCCTTGTTTCTGTCATATGAGTGGGCGGAGAGAGAGAGAGACGGGTAGCGACACACGTGACCACAGGGTGCTCGCAATATACAGGCGCTCGAAAACGGTTCGCAACAGATGAGCCGAAAACAAAGTATCCGCTGCATTCGCGGGGTGCTGGAGGAGACGCGCTATGCCGGAGCGATGGTCATTGCGAAAGCAGCCAGGCGGGTGGGAGGGGGGGGGGGGTGAGAGAAGTATTCTGCAAGTGTCCACTTAGTGGACGTGTCCATTTCCTCTTCCGCTGAAGTTCTGATTGGCTGCGTTGGGGGCAGGCGTCAGAAGGAAACGGGCGGCCCAAGCCAATCGGCATTTGAGCAGCAGACGAAATGGACATGTCCACAAGGTGGAAACTTACAGAATACCTCCCACCTCACCTCCTAGCGTTTAGGGAAAGCGACCCAAAGAAGGAAAACACGCACAATCGCACAGCGCACGATAGAAAGTTGCACTTAGAATGCGCGCGCGAACCAGTCTCTGTCGCACTGCCAAAGGCAGCGCCTACCGACTTACCACGCGGAATCCGTAGGCATGCGTTGGTGGGTGACGCGTCGAAAACATTGGCTCATCTGCGGCTGCGTACGCGACAGGCCGCACGACTTTTTCTGTTATTGTTCCGGCCCGTCCGATCCAACACGAGATTCACGAGCGATTCTTATTTGGGGGGAGGGGGAAACATCCGGTGATGTGCAGCACAGTAACCGTCTCTCAAAGAGAGAGAGAGAGAGAGAGAGAGATCTTAACCGCGCTGCGCCAGCTGGGCAGTGGCGATACAAAGGGGTGGACACGAAATTCCGGGGCCGCACGCGGGCTCGGGGGAGTATCGGAAAAAGAGGTGGTCCGGTTATTCCCGAAAAACGAGATTCTTTCGGCGCCGGTCGACGGGGGGTGGGGGGGGGGGGCAGCGTATACGTTCGCAGACACACGTATAACGGAACGGCAAGAAGAGGCATTAGCGAAGGAAACTATTAAATAAAAGAAATTACGATTGCTCGACTCCTCTCTCAATCGCGTCCATCCGACAATGGACGCCACGCCCCACATGTCAGCGCCGTTTGGGTGCCGCCGCATGAACGAGACAGAAATACTAAAATAAACAAAAAAAAAAGAACTTTGTACGAGCGGTCGTAATGTGCAACGCATCCCGAGCGGTCCCACAATCCCTCCCGCCTCCACGCGTCGGGAATTCAAAGAACGGAGCCCGCGGGCACTGAACGATATCCACGGCGGTTGTGAATAACGGTGTGTGGAACAGCGTCGTCATATATACAGAGGCAGTGTTCCCAATTCTGGCCACCTCCGAAACTCGTCCAGTCCGGCCCGACGGGTAAGAAGGCAATTTTCGAGTACGGGAACGCATTTTCGAAACGGCTGGGTGGACGGGTCTTAATGAACCTCCGCCTTGGAACTGGAAAGCCTAGTGTTACACCCACGCAGTTCGTTAAGTCTGCAGTTATCCTGTGCCGAGTGAGATCCTTTGCGTTACCGGTACTCCGGTCCTCTCCGATTGCGTGCCCGTCGGAGATTGATTTACCCTTCCTCTTTATTCAATCAAATATCGATTCATCCAAATTGGGCTCCGCCATAGTCACGAGTATATTATCACTGTGCTCCGACTTTCCAGAGAGAAAATACACCGTTTACGAAAACCTTTCAGACGTTAGGATGGATTAGTTGGCCGTGTTGGTTAAGCATGATCTGAAGTGAAGGCGCGACAACGACGGTGGACGAAGAAGGAACGCACACACACACCCACACTTGGGCGCCACTTCCAACCATGTTTAATCAAGAAAAACGCCACGCACACACAGAGGGCCACGTGTTGGAAGTGGCGCCCTGTGTGGGTGTGTGTGTGCGTTCCTTCTTCGTCCACCGTCGTTGTCGCGCCTTCACTCCAGATCATGACTTTCAGACAGGTCGGGTGCCTTAATTGCGTAAGGGCGAAAAAAAGCAATCGACGCGTATAGGAAACGAGCAGTTTCAGAGCCACGAAGCCGAGAATAAAGACGTACGATTCTTTAAACGCGTACAAACGCGGGCAGGAAGAGCTAGAGCGACGAAATGTGACGAAGTGCCCCTAGAAACACACACACGGGCTTCGTTCCGCTCGCGTGCATCCGCGTAATGCGCATTACGCAGAATGGCGCGTATACACAGAGCACTGACCCGCGCTGGTATACACGCAAGCATATCAAGCCTCGGGCTACGATAGGCGACAGCAGCCACGAGCTAGTCGTGTGCCGGTGAACTCGACCACCCTGCCAGCTATATATATCATAAGAAGCCAATAAACAGATACCAAGGACAACACCGGGGAAACTGCTTGTACTTACTAATTGAATTAATCAAATGCTAAATTAAAGGAAACGAAAGCGGGTGAAAAAAACATCTTGCCGCAGGTGGGGAACGAACTCGCGTCATCGCATTACGCGTGCGATATATCTATATAAATGTTCATCTGAACTCGACGCGCCACACAACCTGCGCGTCTCCACAGCTGTGTCCACTGTTTCCTTCCACCTGGCCACGAGGACATCGACTTCGGTGCGCCATCGCACGTAATGGTGATGCGTTCCTTGCACCATTTCAGTGGTAACATCTCTCTATACAGCGGGTTCGCCGTCGCTCCAATCCAGGCGAGGGTTTCACGACAGCAGTGCGCCCCTACGGCCACGGCATTCAACCCAAACTCTTTCGCCCACCGCGCTGCCCCCCAAGACACCGCTGTGACTTGCCCTATACGGGCACCCAAATATTATCCGCTCGTTCCTCCCCACGAGGAAACGCGACGTCTGTCTTCGCCTCCAGACGATCTCACTGGTGAGCAAAAGCGGGGCCTTTTAGTGCTGCTTCAAAAGCAACTCGTTTTATTTGACGTCCACTCAAAACACCGTACATCGCATTGAAACTGACGGCTGCTCCATTGTGCGCGGCCGCCCATACCACGTGCTTCTTCCACCGAGCGGAAAATCACCGAGCAAAACGTCGCAGACGTGCTGGCTGTCATCAAGCTCGTCGTTGTCGTCTGTTGTGCTAGCCCGGATGAAGGACGGTCCTGTAGGATTTAGCGTCGGTGACAGAGCTCTCCATAAGATCACGCGCAAAGACCTGTCTATAACCGATGCCACGAATCGACGATTCCCTCGGCTCCCTCGATCCAGGGTGCTGAATATTTCTCAAGCCTCGATCTCCGATCGGGTTGTTGGCAACCAAAATACCTATGCACGAAGCAGAGGAGGAAAAAAAAAAAGCCGCCTTTGCAACGCCAGACGGACTTCAACGTAATGCCCTTCGGGTTGTGTAACGCTCCGGCAACCTTTGAAAGTAGACACAGTTGTAGGCGGCCAGAATGTGGAAAACCTGTTTATTCCAAGGAATTCGACTCTGACGGGATCCACAGGTCCGGAGAGAAACATCAAGATGCCGACTCTCCCTCACTCGATGCCACCTGCCGATATATCATCTATACGAGCACATGTCCGCATTGCACTTCGCGGGGCGACGAGAGTATACGTCTTCGCTGACGTTGTCACCAGCAGCGCCTATGGAGGCGCTGCCCTCAAATCGTTACACTGTTTTCGGCAGTATGGGTCGGCGGGTTGATAAGAATCAACCCGCCGACCCATACTGCCGCCGAATTATACAACGTCTATGCGGAACTTCACGTCCGCCTATACGTACTGCTAGGCTTCGTCGCCAGCTGAAGCACTTCATAAGCTCGAGAACCGTGCGCCTCACCGATACATTTACCGTCCTCACAGACGCCGTTGAATTCCTCTTCTTCCTCGTTCGCTGCGCACACCGGTCCCCGAAGCCTTCCACGACGACTCCTCCGCTGACCACATCGGCTTTCGCAAAACCTGCAACCGAATCGAGAACCGTTTCTTCTAGCCAGGCCTTTCTACCTCGGTGGCTAAGTGCGTCGCTTCTCGCACGCTTTGCCAACTGCGGAAGCGACCAACAGCGCGCCTCTGCTACGACCCATTCCGTGTCCGGAAACACCCTTTCACATCGTTGGAATAGACACCACCTCTTCGGACCTCTTCCTATACCACGCCGACAGGACACCGATGGATTGTGACTGCCGTCGACCCCCTTTGCAATCTACGCGGAGACCGCTCCTCTAGGCTCGGACTCTGCGTTAGACGTGGTCTGTACCTTCTTTCTGGAAGACACTGTGCTATGTCGTGGAGAGCGCCTCGAGTGCCGCCGAGCTACAGAGGCGAGGCTTTCTTTGTCGACAATCCTCGGAGAAGCACTCGGAGCCTGCCGAACAGTCCGGAAGAACGCCGCCGTCAGCTCACCAACGAACAAAATGGCTCGACAAGGCGATTTCATCGCACATTGCAGCAGACGTGGCGGCTGCCTACATCGGACCGGACCACAACGACTGGGACACAATTCTTCCATTTGTGACGTTCGCGCACAAAGGCCCCTGTCCAACGAATTACTGCAGCTACTCCCCTTCCAGCCTCGCTTACGGCCATCTCCCCTCGACGCCTGTTTCTCGGATGTCCCTGCGCTATAGCCCCTCGGCGTCTGCGTCCGAACAGTTCGTCTCGACACTGGAAGACGCGCTCGACTCAATGCGGAAGCCAGCCAGCGAGACCGCAAGCAGCGTTGTAACATAGCTCTGGCGCGCGACGGTTCCTTTCGTCTCGGAGACGGGGTCACGGAGGCCCGTTCGTGCACCCGGCTTGTGTGGCGAGTTCCCGTCGCGTTTCGTGGGCTCCTACTTCATTACAGAACAAACCTCCCCGGTGAACTATACCGGGTCAATTCCGTTTGAAGTTCCTTCTGACCGTCGTTGCCGTGGTTCCGAGATTCTGTATACTCGTTCCGCGCCTGAAACCTCTTCGGGGTTCCTTGCCCGAACGAACAGCTCTAAGTTGCGAACGAAGTTGCGGTCGGGCTACCCGCTTCAGTCAAGCGGGGGGAAATTGTTGTTGTTGATGTTGTTGTGAGTGGCCGTGGCACATACCCACAGTGGGGGATTGGCCATGAAATCGGGTAGTTAAATTAGGGGCATAAATAATAATAATAATAATAATAATAATAATAATAATAATAATAATAATAATAATAATAATAAGGGAGTTAACAATTTGAACATTGGAGTTTAAATGTAAGCGTTCTGTGTTCGGAGAAAAAAAATAATCGGAAGAAAACCGGATACAAAAAAAATTACTTATAGATAAGAACTAAAAGAGAAAGCTATGATGGGGAGGGAGAACGATCAGTCCAACGTGGAAATCGGTTGGTTTCAGTGATTGGTAATTTTGGATCGCCAAGCGAACGTTTCTGTGACTGAACCCAATAATGGAGGCTCCGAAAGATGGGATCACAGGCACACAGCCGGAGCGCGCCGTGTGGGCTTCATCTTCCTCATCTGTACGTATGCTCGTCATCACCTCTCGGGGCCGTATAATAAATAGCGGGCCGGCCCGCTCGCTGAAGCAAAAGAAAGACCTGCGGCCTGACCGTTCACTCGGGCTGATCATTTTTGGGTCTTGCAGATTTTTTAAAAAAAATTTCCTGTTGCAATAGAACAATTCTATTATCCTTAGCTGAATTATTCAGAGAGGCGGACATGCTCGAGAAATTAAAGGACATATTCAACTAATTTTTAAGAATAACTAACTGGCTTCTTGATCAATTTTACGCCCCATATTGCAATTTACGAGTTGCAATCCGATGAGTTTGCAAGGGGTATCCACTTGGAATGAATTTACAGAATAACGCCCGCTTGGAGGTATGCGCCGTCATACTCGCCGTAAAAAAAACGCGCTGTTGTTTCAATAACTCTTTTTTTAACAAAACGTAATTTATGCACTGAAGCAAAAAAAAAGTAACTGGAATGCCCATGTATTCCGCACACCTTGCAAAATAATACCTCGAAAATGCTGTCATGGTGAAAATTAATTTCAAGTCGATACGTTTTGCAAGGACACCGGCTACAATTCTTAAATTGAAGCGTGTGCCGCAAGGTAATCAATAAATAAATTAATTAGTGCATGTTTTTAATTAGTTGAATATGCGTTTCGATCTCTCGTACCATTAATGTCCGCCTATTCGTATAAGCTAGCTCAAGGACAAGAATTACGCTATCTGCCCACAGGCGAGCTTTAATAATTCCGGAACACTTGAAGGTGACCACCCCGCACATAAAAACACTCTTTTTTGACATTCTGTAAGGACATACCCGTTGCGGATATTTCAGTAAATCGTTAACTAAATGAGCAGTCACCATACTGGTCAACTTTTACTCATTCATCATATGACTGTTCTCTTTTTTTTTTTTTATCGATACCAATAACTATCCCCGACCAGAAACGACTGTGAACAGGTACTTTTAACTTTCACTTGACGCAGCAAAGGGTGTTTGGGGCTTTGTTGAGGGAATATACATCGGCCTCTACCTGGCGCATTCGAAACACGCGAGCAAACGCACATTGGGTGCTCACGCGCGCGCCGCATGCAGAACACACATCTACGCACACGCACACGCGTTACAGGCTTTCTCATTTCTCCGGGGCTGCCGTCGACTTTGGAGAAGTGATAAAGACACCAGGGGACGCTGCGAGCGAGGAGGCAACCGCCCAGCCTCGGGGGCCGATAGCCCACCCTTTCTTTTTCATCCCGTGCCACCGGCAACAGCGAAAAACCGTCGCCGCCGCCGCCCCAAGATGACAAGCAGCTGCCCACACACACGCGCGCGCGAGCCCGCAAGCGAGACAGGCAACGGACTGGCGTGGCGCGCACACTCCGTGGCCGCGCATGTCTATACGACTACGACGACGCCACCGTTATCGGTACACCACCGCTAACGACCTTCTCTCCTCTCTCTACAGCGCTGCCCTCTGTCGCCCCTCCCCTCCCCCACTTCTGTCTCGCGTAACTTTCGCGCAAACAGCTTTCAGCTGAATTTCGTCCGTCCACTCCTGCCGCCTGTCAAGGAGGAGTCCTCTATCTTTTTCTTGTTTTTTTCTTCTTTTTTTCCTGTTTTTTCAATCCGCCGTCGAGGCGTTCGCCGCAGCAGCTGTACGCGCGGAGAACAGGTGTGATGCACCCGTTCTTGACACGGACACCGCTTCGTCGAGCGACAATTTTCTTTTTATATATACGCTGCAAAACAGGCTATATGGCCACTGAGGCCAGCGAATGACGGCTGGACGCGGAGTAGTCTCCACGAATGCGACAGATCGGCGACAGATCGGCGACGCTGGCGGCCTCGCGCGTGGCTTGACACTAACGCGTCAATATAACATTCACTCGCAAAAGCAAGCTGCTAGAGTAAGAAGTATACGCTCAGCTGAACGAAAAAAAAAAAAGAAAGTAAGCGGACTTCGGCACTTCCTTCACAGCCCGCAACTGATTTACTGAGACAGGCAGCACGGACACCGCCATCTGCTGAAGGACAACCTCATTGCGATGTGTGTGTGCGTGTGTGTGTGTGTGTGTGTGTGTGTGTGTGTGTGTGTGTGTGTGTGTGTGTGTGTGTGTGTGTGTGTGTGTGTGTGTGTGTGTGTGTGTGTGTGTTGTTTGCGCAGGATGGAGTTCTCAGTTGTGGGTAGTACAGCAAACCAATTACTAACTATTTAATTGCCACGCCAACTCCCCCGCTTTCTTTCATCCCCCTTTCCCCCCTGTTTCTTTCTCTACGAATGTTTTCTCCACGGTCACAAACAAACGTGAACCGGCAGCAATCTTCTCAGACGTTCAGCTTCGTGTTCGGACTTTGCGGAGATCGAGCGCGGCTTGCTTTTGGCTCTTCGCCTCCGCTTTGTGACCACATCTGCCTGGGCCGAGTCAGCTGGGTGTGTACAAAGGATCCACGGGTGTACAAAGGGTGCTCGGTCTGTCTCCCGCAGGACACCCTTACTCTCAATTATGGGGGCCAGATCGGCTCGTTGATGGAGAAAAAAAAATGAAATTTTCTATTCAGCCCACTTTTTTTCTTTCTTCTTTTTGGGCAATTAAACACGAGGATAGCCGGGAACGACGACCCGATAAGTGCATGAAATAAACTTTAATGTTACGCCCGTCAAGCACCGCTGTGGGCTATGCGGGTGTGAGCCGTGCGGCAGCAATTAATAGACCGTATTCAAGCACGGCTTCTCTAATCGCCCGTCTAGTTTCAGCTGTGTCGTGTAGCCTAAAAAAAGAATGATAGCATTAAGGGTTTATAAAAGCGTTATCCACCGGACAGTCAAGCACCCTTAGGGATCTCATCATTTTAGGTCCCAGCGGGAGAGCAGCTTCATCACCTGACTCTGATAATCATCTTCCGATTATTTCTGTTTCGTATCGTGGAACTGATGTGCTATGTATGCTACGTGCCTTTATTTATTGACAAATTTGCACCTTCCCTTTGTCGCGTTGTCACTGGTTGACATTATGTAATATTGACCTGTCCCATGTTGTCCTCGGAGAGAGCAGCCTGGGGCGACACAGGACACAACGCGGCGACATTTCCGGGACAGTCGCTCCAAAATTTAGGAACGGGTACGGTCTTGTGGCCTTGGGACCCTCTTCTGCATATCCTTCTTTTTGTAGTCACGCTTTGAAAAAAAATTAATAAATGTTTGATTTGCTTCATTTGAAAAATTTCCAGCTAACCGGGAGGCGCCAGCGAACGGAGACACGTGACTGAATCACTCGACAACAGGAAGCGCTGGAAGCATGAAAAATTGAGAAAAAATCACAAATTCAAATAAAGAAAACCATCGAATAATTGGACGAAATCTCGTCTGGTCGGGAAGTAGATGCATATCTGACAGAATTGACAAAATGCCGGCCGAAATACCGTTGTCGAAGTATAGCTGACGTTTCGGCTTGCACACGGAAGCCTTGTTCACTCGGAAATCCTTCGGCTTCCCTGTGGAAGCCGAAATGTCAAATTATCTGACAGCACCATTTTGGTCGGCGTTCTGTTTATTCTGTGCAATGTGAATTGAAATGAGTTCCGCAGTATAAGCACAAGGCGCAGCATTTTCTTTTTTTATTTTTTCTTACGTGACATACATCCTCTGCGTTGAGTATTCCAGCGTAACCTTCGCGCAAGAACAGCGCCGCGTCTCTATCGTCGCCTTTTGCGTCTTCTCGAACTGCTTTAATCAAGCTTTGGGGGGGAGGGGGGCTTCCCCAACTCCCCATACAAGCCGCCTCCAACATAATAAATTCCCCTCAAGGACGGCCGTGCTTTTCGCGTCTTCCTCTCCCCAGCCTCATCTCTGCTCACGCTACACAGCGCGCAAGGCTAGTTCCTCGCGGACGCCGCATTTCATTCCGGGGCGCATAAGAAATACCCTCCCCGCCCCCTCCCCCACCGACAACGGCCGTCACCATTAACGGCGGACCACAATAGGTCCAGAAAGCATCGGTGCTCGCCTCCGCTCTTGATGACAGCAGACGCGTGCAGCGCGGAAGAAAACGCTCACACAAACGAAGGGAAAGAGGAAGCAGACGCATATGGCGTCATAGGGCGCACGAGCGCGCCTTTCTTATACTTCCCGCTTCGAGGAAGGAGGAGGCATATCGGCGCGCATCTTAGAGAGCGGCCGGCCACGCGCTCGCCCAAAAAGGTGCGGCACGCGCCGTCCCTCCCCAAGCCAGCTCCCGTCGCCCCCCCCCCTCCTCTCCTCCCCCTGTCTCAATCTGTCCGAACAGAAGACTGCAGCCGTCGTCGTCAGAGACGAAGTCCGAGCTGCGCCAAAAGCAGACGGCGGCCGGCGAAGATGCAGAAGCAGCAGCCGCGGAGCAGACGACAACGGATCCAATCTCCGTTCACTACGCTTACTACGTTTACTACCCCCCGCATTTCCACTACCTCACGTCTGCTGCACGATCGCGCCCCCTCCTCCCCCCCCCCTCCCCGCCAAGCCAGCAGCGCAGACCCCCTTCTTATTGTGGCGCCGGCGTCTCTACTTCTAACTCCAAGGAAGGAAGCAATGAAGGACCCGGGGCTTCACACCCTCGGGGCAGCACTTCTGTTCGAAACGTCGTCTGCTCAGCAGGCGCGTGCTCGCGCAGCCGTCGTCTGCTCGCCTCCTCCTCGGACACACTCCGTCGTCTGCTCGCAAGGAAGGAGCGGCCGCGGAAAAGGCGGCAGCTGCAGAGCGAACCATATAACTCCCCTCCCCACCACCGGCCAACAACTTCCCGCTCGCTATGCCACTTCCTCCATTCATCGGGAGGAGGGGGAAGGCTAAACAACACCTTAACCTTGCGCACACCCCTCTTTCTGTCCCCGGTGCGCCATTGCCAACCCTCACCGGAGGAAAGCAGCAGTGTTGTTCCTTCCTGTATCACCCCCCCCCCCCTCTTGTTCCTCGACGTCAGCTGTTCCGGCGAGGGCAAATCGGGGGGGGGGGGGGGGAGGACCCCGAGTAGCAGAAGGCGCAGGCCAAGTGCAGCGAACAGACAACGAACACTACGACGCTATCTCCTTGCTTCGTCTGTCTGTCGCTCTCTGTCGATCTAGCGTACAAGCACATGCGAGTACAGAGGCCAGCGCACCACGTGAAGCCGCCGGGGATGATTGCGGTGGTGGTTCCTCATTCCGACACCCCGGCCCGGCTGCTTCGCTCGGGGTCTCGACACGGGAGCGGTGTGTGCGCGCGCGCGTAGTGCGCGATAGTACAGCGCGAGCTCCCCCTTCTCCCCGAACCCGTGCAAGAACGGGACAGGAAACGGCACGTGTAAAACCGCGCGCGTGGAGGGAAGGTGTCCTCACTCTAGCGACGGGCCATGGCCTTTTAACTCATCCGAGAATGAGGCTCCGCGACTGGATTAGCAGCCCCATGCGAACAATACAGAGCTACACATACATACACACACACACAAACACACACACACACTTATCGCTTGTTCTGTCGTTTGAGAGCACTCCGAGTAGCGGTAACGAGGTAACGATAACGAATGTGAAAGCAGACCTATTGTGTCAGTTTTACAAGCCGAAATGGAAACAAAGTTGCTTTCAAGAGACCACATCGGCTATGCACACACATGCGCGCACGCCCCACATAAAAGCGTTCAATGAAATTGAACGTTAAGTTTGGAACACGCACACACTTGACAAGCTGTGAACATTAACATTTGTAAAAGTGCTCACCCAGACGATAAATGGAGGGGGTGGTGCAGGGGCGAAGCGATCAGCATGCACTTTTGTTTGCACGGGATACATACAAACTTTTGTGGGATACATATAAGCTTTACGATCGACTTAAGTTTAGACGCAACACGTCAGAAGCAGCAAGCTAGACACAGCAGAGACTTTAGAAGCAACGAAGTGGCTTCAGAACCCGGTGAATTTTTCAGCGATTTGGCTTTCGCAGACTTATGTTCGAATAAACTGGCCCGAAGCAAGAAGCCCTCTATTTATCAACTTACATGCCACAGACGGCCAGCGCATGTGCGGTGGCAATTTCTTTCCCCCTCGTATGCACGAGTGTTCTTTAATCTTGCTTGCCCCATCCTTCAGCAACATTAAAACATTTTCGCGAATCGAATCTAGTTTTCGTAAATATCGGCACGACATTCAGGGAAATCGTGGAAACGGCACAATTTCGTAAACGTTACGGCCACTTCGGGAGAGTTGGAAGGTACGGTTGCATATTAACGAACATGAAATATTAGAATCTACCTAAAACGATTATACCCCACCTTAAAAAAAGAACGTAAAAAACTGCGCTTCATCAGCAGTTACTGCAAAGTGTATGTCACGACTTCAGTAAAGGCATACTTACTGTGAACGGAGTCACAGTAAGTATGCTAGTAAGTAGTCACAGTAAGTCTTTGCTATTCGATTCGCTATAGTTCACCATTCAAAGGTGTCGAATATTGGTTCCTGTTTGAACGCTATACATAAGCGATAATATCAGTTGTTGCAGTGTATACATGGGTAAAGAATTCTTCCGAACGATGTTGCTCAACACGCAGCAGCTTCCGAGACAACGCATGGAGATCACGTCTGCGAATAGCACCGGTGATAATTTATGAAACTCAGCTCGCGTTTTAATATTACGTTTTCACGATACTCTTGTGGTGCTTCAAGTGCGTTTTTAGGCTGCATTTTGTACTTATTGAATAGCGTACACGCAAGCATACAAAGTTTGGGTTTCCCACAACTTGCTCACTACTTTCAACTTTATTACCACCCACAATAAGTGAGGACGTCTCCCTGCTACTCCCACTTCCCGACAGTTTTTGGACTTTGGGACCTCCGACCGTGTTAGCAATGATGAGCACTGTAGTACTCTCAAGTTTCGTACTGCAACGAGAAAAGCACTTCGTCTACTGCGTGCTTCTGCATGGAGACGAGTTGTTCCTTCTTCTCATTAACGCCATTGTCATGGCGCACCAGTTGCAATAAATTTTTCCAGTCGTTTCTAATTTACATACGAGCTTTTCAGTTCGCCTGACATCCAGTTGCGAGCGGAATATGCATCAAATAACGTAAATGCCTAAGCATTTCTCGGCCCCACGCAACATTAAATTTATATTTCAGCCAAATTTCACTTCGTCTATGGAAATCTGGCAATATACGGCATTCGATTCAGAGACTTCACTATTCAAACATGTCTACCTCACTTTATACTTCCTCTCGTTGAAGATTCAAGAATCGCCTCACATAATTTTCTAAATTTCCGCACACAGGTACGAGAAATCGTCGGGTTCGGAGGTAAAATCTGGTGTTCTCTTTGACACTGGCACACCTAGCTAATCGCCTCAATGAACTTTTTTTTTTCATTTTTCTAAACTTCAACGCAGTATAACCAGAACATTACAGAGTTTAGGAGCAATATCTGGCTTTTCTTTTTTTTTTTTTTTTAACACTGCCGCACCTAGTACAGCTGCCTTGAGGCAGCGCGGACGATTCGCGACGGCACCCCCAAGTTCGGCTTGCCCGCACGGCAGTGACCTGACCCGACCCTGCGCTCGGACCTCGGGTCGCAGATGGCGCGGGGTCCCGCCCGTCTGACCCACTGGGGCCACACCCCGCGTCGTAAAAAAGAATAGCCGAAGCCACGCGGGGTGGCCACCACATCGCGACGGGGTCGAGAAATGGGGAGGATCACCATATAGCGTGAGTCGACACGGTTAGGAAAAAAAAAAAAAAAAGAGGAGTCGGAATGGGACCCCGTCGTCTCCCTCTAGCAAAGTGCTTTTTTTTTTCTTTTTCGACCTTGTGTTTTCTTTTTTTCTTTTACTCCTTCCTTTTCAAGAACGGCGATAACATTGCGTGACCCAGCCAGCATGAGCGGTGCTTCCATAACCGACAGGTACCAACGCAGAACACAATCGCGAAAGCTCGACGTAAAACTGGAGTCAATCGTGCGCGAAGGCACCCCAAAATGATCCCGGCGGAAACAGTCGCGACCTGTCATCTCATCACGGGTGACAGGGTGCCTAGGGTGCAACTACAATAATGGTTTAAAGAACGTCACGCAAGACGGTATCGCGTTGACACAGCAAACATCGTTACTATATACCCGAACTAACCATCGCGTGTGCAAGGGCTTCGCGAAGTGCCGGGAGCCAATGTTAAGCGCCCAACATCGCTTCATCCGCAAACTAACGTGCCACAGTGCCGTACGCTAAAAGCCGTAATACAAAAGGGCGCCAGTTTCGTACTCGGCAAGGGACGCGCGAAGCGTCCACGCTCACGCCAACGATCCGCCGGCGACGAGCCGGTCGTTATCACAGTTCGCCCGGCAAGCGCTTCGGGCGGTCTTTCTCCGAGAGCGCGACAAACGACATCAGCCTAACGTACTGAGGCCTCTGCGAACCCACAGAAGGTCTTAAAAACGCCCCATGCGCAAAATAAAGGGCGAAAGAAAGAGTTACTGCATACGGCTCATCGAGAGCGAAGGGCGGATAGCAAAATGTGGTAGCGCCGGAGGCGTGACGATAACTCGCAACAATTCAAAGCAATGGCTGAACTATAAACAAGCCAATAACTTATCAACCACGCTGGTATCGTGCTCGGAAGACATGCGAGAATTTTCGGAGACAAGGTGCGGCGGCGAATCGCGCCGATAAAGCCAATTCTCTGGCCCAGAAATGCAAACTTTAAAACTAAGCCTAACGATCAATGCAAACGGATGCGACGGCTGCCACAATCCAGACGACGAAAAACTATCGGCGGATCCTCGCGACAGATTGTCGATGACTCTGCGACTCCTACACAGGTGCGCATGGTTTCAGAGCACGACACGCGCCACGCGACAACAACGGTCACACCTCACGAAGTCAATTCAGCGAGAAAATAGTTACAATACTCACGGACACGAAGTCACGTTGAGCGGATCACCCCATCGCACACGACACACGATGCCGGCGCTGGCTGCGGCATCCTCGCACTAATCACCACAACACCGTGCACACCGTTGATCTGGATGGCAGATAATCCGGAATGCGAATTGATGAAACGGGCGAACACGCACCACGCACGCACACAATTAGCGGCAAAAACACTTCAAAACAATGGCCACACCGAAAGCTCGCGCTGGCGACTCTTCCCGGCTGCGAACACCGGCTCCTCACAGGCCGCCCCGGGCCATGACGTCAGCTTACGTCACAACCAAGGAACCATTCGGTAATCGCGCTCCTGCCGACTCAAGGAGCACAAGAAGGTGAAGCCGAACCTGGCGTTGTAAGGAGCCGCCGTGGATAGACGATTACTCGCGCCTGTGAATTGCTGCATTTCTAACTGCAACGTCTACAGGTGCGCTTTTCAATGCTCGTCGCTGCTGAATAGGACGAGAGAACCCTCACAAAGGCTATTACAGCTTGGTTTTAAGGTTCTTTTCGAAGCTTTATCACGCGAGCGTCAGTTAAGAAGTCGTAACAACGGTCTTTTACAAGCCAGCTGTGCAAGCCGTTCAATTATTACCGCAAGCTATGCCAGCGTTGAAGAACAAAACGCTAAGTCTGCCTGAGGCTGAGAAGTTTACCTTCACGCATTTGTGACAGTTCTATGCAAACATGATTCGAGTGAAACAGATTTTTGGGCAGGATATGAGCTCTTGGATAGGAGTTCAGCTTGATCTTTGCTTAGAATTAATGTACTATATAAGACGAGTGTGCTTTTTTGAGGAGCGAATAGTTCAAGTCGTCGGTGGGTGTTGCTTGCTGTGACTGCGGACTGCGCGCGTGGCTGGTGTCATCCCCTTACTTCGTTTGTTTCTTTGGTTGCTTGCTTCCTTGCGTGCTTGCTTGTTTGTCTGTTTGTTTGTTTTGCTACCTTCCCGTCTGGTTTCTGTTATTTATGATAGAAAAGAGACAAAGCCAGGGCTCCAACAGTCGCTGCTCGAGCTAATATCGTTCGTTCTCATAGTCTTCCGCGTTTGAAAGGACAAACAACGGTTTTCTTATTTTGTCCACGTAGCAGACGACCATCTCAGGAACAGCACTGCGCCGTCTGTTCGCTTTTGTTTTACAGCAAAGCCGTCTAGCGTCGCACCTCGTCCACAACAACGAAACCGAAATCAGCAAAAGTTCCGAAACCTTAGCCTCCTTGCATGCCTGGTTTTGTATTTTAGGCGTTCGTCGGGTCGATATCAAAGGTACTCAATCCACGTTTCTCAATATAATCCAGCATGATTGTGCGTCTGAACTGGATCTAGAAGAATCAAAGAAAACAAGTCGGAATAGGTGGTGGCGCCAGTGGTGGTGCCCTCTGAATGAAAAGATGCAGAACTTGATAGACGTCGAGTTTTCGCACCATCTATGCCCATGACGTGTTTATGGCTTCCGCAGGCAAACTGCAAAAGCATAGCCTTAAAGATCTGCATATGCTCATCCAGATGGCATCACCATTGGGGCGTGGATTCGGGCACCACTGGGGGATATTTTCTTGCTGATCGGCTGGACTTCGGTAAACCAAAAGTAACTTCGCTAGTGTTTATGGCTTCCGCAGGCAAACTGCAAAAGCATAGCCTTAAAGATCTGCATATGCTCATCCAGATGGCATCACCATTGGGGCGTGGATTCGGGCACCACTGGGGGATATTTGCTTGATGATTGGCTAGACTTCGGTAAACCAAAAGTAACTTCGCTAGGTTTTGAATACTTCTACAGGATTCGCCTTAGCACCGATAGGGCCAGATTTGGCGTCAATTATCGCAGTGTGTTATTCTGTCACAGTACATTGTACTTGTATGTATAAAAACCGGCGCCCGTTTAAAGCGTTACCATGGTAAATGTGTACCTCCTGAACGTCTGTTCAGGAGTCATCAGCGCGCTGCACTGCCTGGCTAAAAGGAGTTAACTGCGTCCCATTGTCTGCAGTTTTGTTGCTCGATGAGTGCAGCTTATCGTCAACATTGCGTACCGCGGTTCTCACGTGCAAAGCGTTGCTAGGGCGGTTGCTATGCGCGGCGTGCTCTCCCGCGCATTTGAGCGGGTCACCGCGCTCATGACGCAGCGAGTTCTTAAAATCGTTTCCGGATGAGGAATGGCCATTTAAACAAGTTTGAATACGTGACGTCACAAAGTTGTGGCTGCACACCCGGTACATTCAACGCAGGCCAAAAAGAAAATAATAAGAAAAAGAATAGACCAGCTCTAACAATATATTTTTTGGAAGATGAGGTTAGCAGACGTGAGCAAGTTTCAAAACTTTTTTCGCAACGACTGTTGCCCAAAGCGGCTAACAGTCAACGTAGTTGTCTGCTCTGTAGTAAACGTACTGTGCCAACTTGTTTAAAAACACAGAACGTGTCTCTAGACTTGCTACAATGTGTGACATCACGAAACTAAGGTGGCGCTGCCGCAACAGTTAGTGCTAGTATTTCATTCTATTTTTTATGAACCCTATACAGGTATAAATAGCTTTCTTTATTTTTAGGTTGCTTTGCGGGGATTGTTGTTTTGAAGCGGCGGAGAGCGAAGAAGGGTCGATGCTAGTGGCCTGCACTTAACTGTTGCCCTTACTACGCTTGTTTGGCTACAAACATACGCAGCTTGTCTGTATAGATGTTCGAAACACCATGCTAGAGTTCTCAGTCGAGTCTGCTTTGCTTCCGCGCGGTACTCGGCCATCGCTTGAACATGGCGTCTGGAGAATCTGTCACGTAAGTTGACGACGCCTTAGCGTCACGCGTCCTGCGTCGTAAGGTGGGTGCAGCACGCGTTTACAGCAGGAAATACGGCGCGACATTCGTAAACGAGCGCCATCTTAGTGAGGGACACCTCCACCAGGGGTGGTATTCAGTAAGAGTCCAGTGAGTAGCCTGTCCATTTCAGTGAACAGTCAACTTAGCGCATTCCCGAATGTGAGTCCCCGCTCATATATAGGGAGGAATGAGGTGTTTCGGGTGGAGCAAGCCTCTCTCCGTAGTGTAAACTGGGTCCGCAGCGACCTTTACACCAGCCATCACCTGTACTTAGATTCGGCCGTGTGAAAAGAACGTCAGCGTCCGAAGTGATGGTCTCAGTGATATTGCCTAGCGGAGAAGCTCGCGGCATCTTGTATATAGAACATGCTTCCCAAGTGCCAGAACTCGCAAGGTATAAAGAGTGTGGCGTGTATAAAAAGCCCGCTGACGCAACCTGCATCCTATGTCGTCATTTTCCGCGGTTCCCCAAACCGCAACGACAACCTACCGTTTATATAGTGTATAAGAACGTTTGCGGATTCGCGGCTTTTTTTTCGATCAACCTAAACCGGAAGGCAAACTCTCGGTATATCCCAGACGCAAGCTCGGTGTGCGACGTAAACCAGCTGGAGCAACCTGCATTCCGCATCATCATTATCCGCGGTTCCCCAAACCGCAACGGCGACCAAACGTCCATAGTGTAGAAGCGGTTTTTGCTTTCTGGATCGCCCCAATCTCAAAGACAAACACCCATCGCGTTTCCCAGACGCAAACATAAGTGCAATCTAAAAAAAAAAAAAGTTAGCGTGAGCTCCACCGCGAAGGAATCCCCGTAGGTGATCGACGCGGACGACAAAGAGCAAACACCTCCTCCCGGCAGGGTTCGGGATAAGGAACTTCTCGTCTGCGATCCAGACCGGAAGTGGATCCCGCGCCGCGGCTCGGGACAAAGCGGAAGCAGTGGAAAACCCCGTCTTCTCGCTTCCGCTCACGAAGACGCCATCTGGCTGCGGCCTTCTTCTCAACAACGTTTCCCTTTAGTTTACGACGACGGAACGCGTCCCCCAACCCACGAACTTCGCGTTACTTTTCTTTTAGGTGTATGTTTTTAAACTTCGAAATATTTCTCTTTAAAAGGCCCTACGTTGCCTGGCTCTCGTAGAACGTTGCAGACGACGGCGGTCTAAAAGAAAGAAAAGCAGACGAGATGATTCAAGAGAATATGAGCAGACGATGCCGACGAAAAAGTACAAGACGAAAAAGATTTTTAAGAAAGGAAGAAAACCGAAAGCACCGCGAGAGGCTCGTAGCAGACGACGACGACATATGCGTAACAATAGAACGAAGCGTCCTTCATCTTGGCTTCTCCTCAAATACCACCACTGTTTGCTCATGGTCGCCCGCTGTGGCCGCCATTATTGTTCCATTTCTTCTCTTCTTTTTGTAGCGTTGTCAGTGCTTTTATTTCGAGATCCGCAGTTTTGCGCCTCGCGAATGGAGGAGGGTCTTTGTCGGAAATATGGGGCGATATATTTTCCGTCACGCGCGGTGGCGTCTTGGACGGGGAAATAAGAAAGCTCGTGGGTCCGCGAAGGAAACTAGGGTTGCTTGGCTGAGAGTCTGAGAGTTCTTCCATAAATGGGAGCCCGAGAGGCGCGGGTGAATTTCCCGTGTTTGCTCGGTGGTCTATCCTCAAACTGCGGGTTGTTGGCGCAGCCGTGTCTACACTGTTGCGGCTTGCCGAAACTAAAAAGAAAATACCGGGAAGACGTTTGCGTTTCTTCTAATCTAGCGTAATCTAGCCACGAAAGTGTATATGCGTTTCCGTGGTTGCATTAACGTCACGAGTTTGGTAGGAAACAAGGTGGTTGTGGGAATCGGCGGTAAGCTTGGAGTTAAACGTCAGCCCCAAACGTTTGCCTTGCGGTTGAGCGCTGAGGAGGCGGTCGGATTTCCGTTTCTTGTTGGAATGCTTTTACGTACGTAGCTGTATTCGACGTTGTGCTTTAGGAAAGAAACATGACTACGGTGAGGTCTTGAAGACGAAGCGAATTGCGCAGTATTTGTAGGGTCAAACTATGAGTGATGTTGTAGGGTAGCCTCCCTGCTCCGAGAATGTACCTCGGTATATTGAATTAAGAAGAAACGAACTAGGAACAACAAATATACCTGGATTAACTCTATGGATGGGGAGTCGATACGCTTGAGGCTCTTGTGGACATTTTTATAACCTGTAATCTATAATGAATAAATCAATTTCAATTCAATTCAATAACGGAGTCTGCGAAGCACACTTGGAGAGGGCGATTACCACCGTCGCAAGGCGCTACAGGATGAATGGACCGGACAAGACAGTGATCTTATCCTGCAGGATGGTCTGTTCGTCTGCCGCGTCCTTTGACACGAAATCGCATCATGACCAACCAACTTGCCTGATGCGATATTCGCAGAAACCTTGCTCCAGGTATGTCTAGGTCACATTATTGTATGTCCACCTTACTAAGCGAGACCACGGATTGTCCTACAAATTGTGACCGGCCGGATGCACTGTATGTGGTACTAACACCGTATGTGATTATGTGTTGTCTTGTCAACTGTGCGGTAATGCACACCCCCACAGATAGTCTTTTAATGTACATTCATTTCCTTTACTTCTTTTTTCTCTCATTTTTCGTACCTATCTTCCCATTCCCCAGTCGAGGGTAGCCAACCGAAGATATCCTCTAATGAACCACCGTTTCTTTACTTTTATTTCTCTTGGTAATGGGCTTTTCCTTTTTCCTTCAACTGGTTATTTACGACGAAGCACTTTCAGAATCATTTGTTAGTGCGACCGCAACGGGATAGCGTGCGCATTTTGCGTTTCAAGCACCGTTTCGGTGTTACTGCCTTCCCATCCAACCAGCTGCGCTTCGAATTCGTTGTCGTAAACAACGCGGCGAACGAACTTCGTGTCAGGCGAAATATGCGAGCAGGGCCTCTGATGCGATTCCGCGAGCGTCGCTGCATGCACGTGACTTCGCTTCAATCGTTGAAGGCCGCGCGCCACGACGCCTACGCTGCAATCGTGGATATTAATGAAGTGGCCAGCTGAACCACCGAGTTTAGGTAAACCCTCCATGGACATCCTTGTCTTCTGTCAGATAAAAAAGAAGCGCCGTCTGCTACTCCCACAGCGCGTCGTCTGCTCGCGGGCGCGCACCCGTCGTCTGCAATGTCCTCGTGTTCCGCATCACCTGGCCGGGTGCGGTACTTTCCACGCACGTTTACTAGCGTCATGATCACTCCATATGAGCGAGTAAAAAAAATGAACCAGACGGTAAAATAAACGACAAACCTCGCAATTAACGCTTCATGAGGCCATCTAAAAGAAAGAAAGAAAAGAAGAAGAAAGAAGGTTTTCCAGCGGCGTAAAGACCTTGTTAAGATCCACCTGGAAAAAGAAGCAGACGACGAGTCTTGCGTACGTCGAAGTCGTCTGTTCCTGCGTTCTGCTGCGCTCCCTCCCGATCACCGACTGCGCCTTCAGCGCGTCGTCGTTGCACGGCGCTAACGAAAGCAAAGTACACTACCGCGCCGAGAGAGCTTCCCTTCGCTAAAGAGGCGCTGTTTATTTCGCAGTCACCTGCTCGTGTACGGGCCCGCGGAGAGGCTGAAACGAACGAGCGAATCAATATAACAACAACAAAAAAAGTGAAGGAAAACGTGAAACGGCACCCTACGTACCGCGTAGCAGACGACTTCTAGGTCGCGTGGCAGCTTGCGCCCGCAGCAGACGACACAGCTGCCCACCGAGCCGGATAATTTCCCCCGTCGATATATCGCCAGGGAGACTGTACTTATGGTGCTGCCGGGGCCTATCAGGTCTTTCAGCATCTTTGTGGTCGATAACAATGCAGATGCTCTTTTTCTGTAGCTCCTTTTGCAACAGACTCGGAGAAGTGTGTAAGTTACGCTGACGCCGTATACTTTTTGCACAATGCGATAGACGCTGAGTAATTGAATTGGAAGAAGACAGTCGGCCTTATCGTTTCTGCAGGTCACGTTCGATGTCAGTGCAGACGCTCAGTTACCTGTTCCCGTAACACTGATTTTGACAGACATGGGACTCTATTTCGACACCCCTTGTCGGCATCATGAATGACGATTCGAGTATAGGAATCGCCGATGAGGCCATCACAGACAATGATTAATTGAATCCCTACAGGTCAACGCTGTCGGACCGTGAATGTCGGGCACGATAAAATTGTATGCAAATTAAGTGACAATCACAAGATGTCCTGGTGCTCTTAGGAAACGCTCAATTTAACCATGAGATATGGCTGACAGAGAGGCAGACGTTTCTGTTGGTGGCCGTCAACCCCGTAAGAACGAGATGTTATAACGTATAAGCGGGATAACTGCTCTTTTTGTCTTTGCATACTTCTTCTCGAATGTTCTACTTGTTTGAATTGCTTCTCAATCGTGCGAGATCCTGGCTCACAGTATGAAATTCACGATATAACGGTAACTTTCGCGATAATTTCGCCATAGTATTACGCAATGTTCTCGCATACGATGACCTACATGCGTTCACAGGCTGATTAACTCCTGACAGTGTCCTTTCTTGCATTCTGGCGTTTATTCGCAAAGCACAAGCGATGCGGAATCTCCCTGTTTGAGCGTGTTACGCCTATCCAAGCTTATTTGGAGTGCCCGTAGATAGTCCACGTGTTATTGGAAATTGTGCACAGACAACCTGTGAACTTATGGTCTGCTACTTTCTCTCGACAATGTGCTCCAGGGAACACCACCTATGGAAGCCTGCCGGCAAATAGACCAAGGAAAGTACAGACTTCATGATGACTTGTCCGTTTACGCGATGTAGACTTTCTTCGGACGAAATAACAAGCCCATACGAAGGCGAAGAGACCAACTTGAAATCTATATATAGTAGGCTTCCTTGAAAAGCAAAATTTTTTTAATCGATTCGAATACAAATATTCGACATAAAACACCTTCGAATACGAATCTAAAGTCGAATATATCCAATTTCCATAAAAAAAGTGAAGTGAGAGGTTACGCGGAGTCTGTATCGGCAGCGAAATGTTTGTTTACGTTATTTTACGCGTGCAACACCGTTAACAACTGGATGTCAGGTCAAGCGAGAAGCTTGTAAACGAGCGACGATGAAAAGTACGATCATATCTGGTTCATTATGACAATGAAAGTCAACAGCACGCCGCCAGATGCACGTAATAAAGCGTGTGTCTCGAAGGAGCTACAAGAGCAATACTACAGCAGCGCACAACGTTTTGAAGGAAGTCAAACATGGCGCGATTGACAAAGTAATAAATTGCTTCGTCTAAATCGAGACAGCCAATTCGTAGGATGCCTTAGGCTAGGCGTGCTTACTCAATGACTGGTGGTTATATTGTGCATAAGGGACCTCCGTCTGTTAATTCAGGAACTGGATCGTCTGCACAACAACTGTGGTTCTGCGAACGCCAGAATCTTTCGAAAGGGCCTCATGCTTGCATCGGTTATTTCTCACTGTTACTGCAAGAAGTTTTGTTGCCTCGTATTAGTATTCGGGGGAACTCAACGAATGTTCGACAGTTTCGAACAGTGAATTCTCGAGTCGAATGCGAATGGCAAGCTATTCGATTCGTGCACAAAATTTCGAATATTCGCACAATCCGGGTTTATGCATAAAATCTTAATTGATTATATCAGCTCGTTTTCTGAAAGTGTAAACAGCCAATAGCACTTGCATTCTCAGCTAATTTCGTACAGCTTCGTCATGACACGCGCTAAGGATGTCGGTAAGCTATGATAAAAATTGCTGCGCTTAGCTCTCGATTTAGCTGATGACTCCCTCTTCTAGACAGTTTGTAGATGGTCTGTATGGTTCACCTTGTCTCCTTACGGGATCGTTTTATTGGATATATAAGGTTGATATGAAAGGTGTAGAGAAATTTAGGGTTCGCTAGTGTTGGTCTATTGCTATCTAGATACCACTAAATAGCAGGTTTGTAAAAGTTAAGTTATTTAAATTCTGGGGTTTTGCGTGCCAAAACCACGATTTGATTATGAGGCACGCCGTAGTAGTGGAGTCCGAAAATTTGGACAGCCTGGGGGTCTTTAACGTGCACTTAAATCTAAGTACACGGATGTTTTCGAATTTCGCCCCATCAAAGTGCGGCGGCCTTGGCTTGGATTCGACGCCGCGACCTCGTGCTTAGTAGCCCAACATGGCCACTAAGCAACCACGGCGGGTAGGAGGTTTGTAGAGTGCTCGTAGGTATTAGTGAACAAATTATGCAAAGCCGTAAATTCACTAGCTTTGCAACAAATATAAGATCTTGATGATGTGTATAAAAAAAAGATATTAGGGTCTGATAACGTTAGTCTATTGACCATCTACAGACTACTGAATGGGAGGTTTGTAGGAATCCCGTAGGCGTTAGTCGACAAATGATGCAAGGCCGTAAGTTCACTCGCTTTACTACAAACAGTCTATACACTCCCAATTAGTTTTCGATAGGCTAGAGCAGTTTGTTTACGTTGTCGGAAACGGATGTCTGTGGAAACCTCTGAAAGAAAAAAAAATTGAGCAGGCATACTCTCAGAAGTTTCCAAACGGAAGTGAAAGTGAAGACTGACCATCCTTCACAGCCACAACAAACCGCGGAGAAAGTTCAATACCTTTCATCCCAACCGGAAAGCTTCCGGGGTTATCGCCCATGCAGGAAGCATAAGGTCCCATACACTTTGTAAACGGGCTGCATCGTGCGCCCTCCGGCCACTGACCCTCGCCTGGGGTCGACAACTTCAGCACCGGCAGACCAAGAGCGACGACCAGGGGGTCAAAGAGCCCGAATCGGCGTGCCTCGAGCCGTCTGATACTGTAACCATGACTGCCCGGCAGATGAACCACAGCAAATACGAATACGCAGAAAGGGAAAAAAGGTATGGGGAAGGAACAGCCCGGAACGGGCGCAACGGGCAGGAGGAAGTAAGGAACAGTCTTTCCATCAAAACTTCTTCTTCCGCTTCCTCGGGCCAAAGACCACGGACCAGGAGAGACGTCCTGCGCCTCGACCGACGGCTGCCCGGCAGATGAACGCTGGGTTCGAACGCGGAAAGGGAAGCAATAGCCACGTTCGGAAGAGGCATTCGGGAAGAAGGAAGAAAGCTACTCTCCCCAAAACATCTCCTTCCTTCCAGAAGGCGGAAGACTTCCGGTACACAAGAGCCGTGCCCCCCCCCCCCTTCCCGAAGATGCAGCAGCACCGCGCACCCAGTTCAACGACACGCGCCACTTTAACCTCTGCCACAGGCCGCCACCTCCGCAACCTTTCTGGTCAGATCTCTTTACCGGGAGGCACGTGCTTTTGGAAGGCGGAACACCTCTGCAGAGACTGTCTGTTCCGTAAGCCAGAGGCCAGCGAACTCGGACGTTGAACCGCGGCCGGGATCCACGGCCCCGGGTGGATACGGGATCGGGAGCATCAGCCTGCCTACCAGGGCACGTTGCCGTGAGTTGCTCCATTCGACAAAGAATAAAGAAAGAATACGGGAGTAGAATCGCTTACGCGCGCTCTTCCCGGTTCCGCGTGCTAGAACACCCCCTTCTTCCCTCACCTCCCCCCCCCCCGCTTTTGCGTGGAGAAACAAGCGCCTTTTGGAATAAAACCGGTCCTCCTTACAGTTCCCCCAGGAAGCGGGCGCATTTTGAAGAAAAATAAAACGCAACCGGCCAAGAGCAACCCGCCTAGTCTTCTTCGCCGATCGGACAGAAAGGCTCCAGTGCGCGCGATGAGGAACAGCTGGAGGAGAGAACGATTTTCGCGAAACCGTTCCTCAAAGCGAAGCCGCTGGTACATTACGCGAGCGGAAGAGGGAAGGCGGGAGGGGCGTAAAGGCAGCGACGTACTCCCTTCTCGCACCTTTGGGAGAGGGAGCACGACGAGGAGCGCAGGTGGCTTACCCGTCAAACAGGACGGGCTAAGAGCTGAGAGAGGAGGTTTCCTCTGATTCCCCCTCTCCTCTCTCACGCACATATTCACGCGTGGCGGTGTTCGTGCACGCGTACAGGACTACCCGTATATTCGGGAAGAAGTGGGCGCTGCTCCCAATGTCCCGGCCCGTACCGGCCCCGCTCCCAATCTACTATCCTCCTTTCCGGGTGCTGAACCAGAGCGGGCCGCGGGTCGAAGAACTCTGCCGCGGGGTCGGAAGAAAGCGAGAGTTGTTTTTTCGGGCCGGCCGCCAGCCCCGACGTCCGGGGTGTCTTCTAGAATGAGAGGGTGAGGGCGAACGTGATGGGAAAGGGGGAGCGGAGGAGAGTACAGGAGGAGATGGCGTGTGGAGCCGAGAACGTAAGGCACCACCGCCGCCTCCTCCTCTTTTGTGGAAACTCCGCGGCGCAGTTCCTGCGGGCGGTCTCCGTAAATCGGCGAAGAAAGAGTGTGGAAAGAGGAAATGAAAAGGAAGCCATAAAGAATGATCGTGCACGCCGGAGGCAGCAGTGCAAGACGAAGAGTAGCGGGCGAGGGGGTGATGCAGCACGAAGACTCGCGCGCAGTGGCGTCTGTTCCGCGCCGACGTAGTCCCGGATTTTTTCCCTTTTTCTTTCTTTCTGTGAGCGAAAAAACGTTCGGGTTTCATTGAATGAGGGCGAGGGGGAGTCAATGGCCTCCACAGCTCGGGCTTCCCTAAACACACCGGGAATCAAGGTGCACGATCCAGGGAGACGGTGCCACGTGCCGGCTGGCTCTACACGCGCTGTATTGTTGTTTGTTGCGCACGCATGGTTTTGGAGAGACGAGCTGGCTCGTGCCTATTTTTCCTCTTGTTCTTTTTTTTGTAGTTTTTTTTTTCACGGACTCGATGGTTCGTTCCGGTTCCGGCTGTTTGAAGCTTCCCAACGGGAGGTCTGTGATGGCTAGTCCCGAGACAGCTGACGAGGTATCCGATGGGGGTGTATGCGTGCATGTGGATGAACTGGGATGCGGGGTCAACGACACAGGCGTGCGGAAGGCGTAGGTCCTGAGGTTCCAAGACTTGCCGCGAGCTGAACAGACGGAACAGGGCAAACTTGTAGCGCGGCAGGAACGTAAGTAAATAGCTCTAGTTCGTTGCCCGTCTCTCGAATACAACAGCGCACAAGCGGACTATAGGATGGAGAAGGGTGTGACAGACACATTAAGCCACGTGTTAAAGGCGGCAACAACGACGACAACAAGGCGCTAGAGCTAAGTTCCAATTGCAATTTATTTAAAGTGTCGGTGAGTATATACTAGGCTAACAAAATTGCCAGACTAAAAGAACCTTTTCAATAAGACGTGGTCCGTAGACAGCCATTGTGCGCGTTCGTGGCCTCCGAGATAAAGGAGGCCATTCTCGGAGGCCATGGTCTGTCACACGTCAGCGCCATGCTTGTCTTTCTATCGTGTCCCCTTCTTCTGCGCTGTGCTTGGGTTTCTTCACTCTCGTCCGCTTCAGCGTTGCAGTCTTAAAAGCATGACAGGAAGACCTGACAAGACGAGAATCATCGATGAAGAAGTGGGCAGCACGCGGCGCTGATTATGCCGATTAAACTGATTGCGATAACTTCACTCGAGCAGTGAATAGTAACTATGGTGCGTATGTGACGTGATCTCCGCCCTCTCCACCACCCCTGCAGATTCGTTGCCAGTACAAACTGAGCGGTCATTCCGCAAGTGCAAAGCATGCAGCCCAAGTAACGAAGGTTTCTGCGCCATGTCGGGGTACGATTTCCAGTAGAAAAGGAAAGCTCCTTGAGCGCAAGGGGCATTAAATTGAGAGCTGTAAAAAAAGAAAACGCATGGAGTCTGAAAGTTCAACAATATGCGCCATTTGAATGGGACGTTTTTGTTGCCGATTCGCGTACTTCTGGCAGTGAAAGTCACCGTCACTGAAGGACTATACAAGCCTTCTTGCAGTTTCCAAAACGCAGACGATCAGGGTGTACTAAGGCATACTTTGTCAGAACCCTCAAGAATGCTTCTTCGGATAGCAATGACCTGCCGGAAAGGGCTGCACTCAAGATGAAGCGGGATCCCTGTTTTCGCCTATCTCTTTGTCTTAGCTCGTTCACTTCGATGGCAATCGTCGTCTGCAGGATGTGACCCGCGCCATCCTTCTCTATGTGCTAATCGTCGCTCCGTTCACCAAAGGGCTCGCTGTCATCGTTATCTTCTGCATACCTATCTAATGGTGGCGCCAGGTTGCGTCCGGTCGTGCCGAAACTACAATCGTGCCTTCACGACAATATAGTACTCCCGTACCCGGTCGCGTTCTCCGCCTGCTTGACCCTTGTAATACCGAAGACAGTTAGGCGTCACGTATAGATAGTTTAGTATCTGCCAGAGGCCCATCCACGACCCGTCACAGGTATTTTTCGTGAGTGTACCCCTAGAGGCATTGGTTTTCTTACACGTTCGTTGGAATGCGACGATGCTATCACTAAAGGACTACTGGAAGAACCAGGGAACACAGGGGAGCCTGTGCCATCCGCAGGGTCGCTGAACCGAAACGACACTACGTCACAAGAGGAACGTTGAAAGGAAGGCTTAACACGAGGAGCCGCTGTTTGAAGACATCCATGCTCTTATTCGAAATAACGTACTTAAGAGAGGAGGCGTAATTTGCTACTCGAGACAGAACAGCCAACGTCGTGCAGACGACGCCGAGTGGACGATGGCTGTGCAGACGACGTCCGAGCAGACGACCAGGCGTATATAGGCATGCGTATAGGGCACGTGTGCGCTCACACGATCGGGCTCCCTATTAACTAGCTAACGATTGGCCAGCTAACGAGTGGCCAGCTAGAGGCAGCTTTAGATTTCCTCTCCAGAGCCACAAGACATATGAGCTTAGCAGAGGACTTGAACAACGAAAATGTATCGGCACGCGCGTGAGGGCGCCGGGCGCGTCGTCGTCTGCGCGAGGAGAGCGTCGGGGTCATGACCCGGCGCGTGACCCACGCGTCGGGGGCTCGCGCACGTGGTCTCTCGCTGCGGTTCCTCCTCCTTTCCAGCAGCAGCAGCCGGCGTCGGCGCACCCTCGGCTCCATTCTTCTCAGATCTCAAGGAGCAACAGCAGCAGCGGCATCCAGATGACTCGAGGCGCGTGCCCTGAAACTCTGCCTGCTTGTATGGGGGCGGGGGGATGTGGAGGGGGAGGGAGATGTACGATAGAACTGTTGGCTTAGACTGAAGGCTACGCCTGGCGCGTGCGTCTTCTGTTCTTCTGTTCTTCTTCATCTTTTTTCTTCTTTTTTTTTTTTGCTCGAGCTCTCTGTTCTTTACCTCTCTCTTCACCCGTCTGCCTGTATTCTCTCAGTACCTTATTCTCTCTGCCTTTCCCTCTGGCGAAGCTGGCCTCCTGGGCTTTCTTGCAGAAGCGCTTTCTACACGTACAGAAGACGCGAGAGCTTGAGGAAGGCTGCCGGGACCGAGACAACACGATGATCGCTGTTTGCTCTGTCAGCTTTGTCGTGGTAGAATCTTCCTTGGGTTTATACAGCGCCTGACAGGATTGTTTCCTTCGTTCTTTCCATTGCTTGTAGCAAAGAAACCTAAGTAGATATAATGAATATGAATATGGCCATAAAAGGAGAGAGATTTCTCTATGAAAGAGATGTGCTGTCCAGTGTCCAGAGAACAAGGATTCACTTTATGAACGCTGCTGACGAATGTACATTCTGACGATGTTGCACTATAGTGCCTTTGAGCGTCTCGAATTCGAATCCCCGGCAGGGGCAGAGAGTTTTCATTTCTGGCTGCTTAACCTGTGCCAAGGAAATACGGTCACGATATAATCATGATACGCGCAACGCACAGCACGAGTATATATTAAGCACAGCCCTTAACAGGCCGTCGTCCCGCACCGGACGTCTGCTACCGATGATGATGACGATGTAAGTTACGAAGTTGAATGATGAGCAGAACGGGAAGCGCAGACGCATATGAGACAGCGATTTTGGCCGATCACAGCTGTGCGAAGCAACAAATTCAAAACATAATCGCGACGTGAATGGTTTCGATGGAGGAAGCGATCGAAGATCGCGGCGACATCTGCTCGTCCTTCCTGATCCATCACTTCCGCGCGCGCGCGAAGTCGGAAGAACGCGTGCAGCCGCACGTGCAGGGAAGCAGACGTGGAGCGCGAAAAAGTTCCCCGGAAAGAGGAAAGAAAGAAAGAGGCCTTCCATTGATCGAAAGGAGCCTGGCCAACAGCCGGAGTCCCCCGCGAAGGAGTCGGCAAAGCTGTGTCTCAAGGCCGCGTAGAAGAGAGCGATGTTTAATACAAGGCGGAGAGTGCGACGGCGGGCAGACGTTCACGGAGGAGGCTGTGGAAAGAGAGAGAGAAGGGGGTGGAAGGAGGCGCGGCGCGTCTTACGAGAAGGGGGAGAAGGTGTATAGATTCGATGCTTCTCAAAAGAAGAGCGGCATCAGAGCGATGCGTGGGAGACGCGTGCCGGTTATATCCAGGACGCCCTCCGCACGTGCCCGCATTCACAGCGAGCGACGTCAAATTAAGGAGGGGGGGGGGGGCGGAGGGGAGGCGGAGAAGAAAGCTCCACGCGTCCGGCACGCGACCAGGTGCCCCTCCGTTGCCCACTCATCCTGGCTGTCCTTCTCGTTTAAGGAAGAAGTGTAAGGAGAACTGGAAGAGGAAGTCGAAAGATAGCAAGTACACAAATACGAGGAGAAGAAGAGGAGAAGAAGGGCGAGGATGGCAAGCCCATATACTTCAATGGAAGACGCGAACGCGGGAAACGAAATCGCGCATGTCTTGCGAGATATACTTGTACGACAATAGACTTCGGCGCGGATCTCAGCGCACTGGGAGGGGGGTTTCGCCTAGCGTTCTTTCTTCGAGATCTCAGCAGAAGCGGGGAACTGAGTGAAAGAGCGTAAGAAATATAAGGGCTCGCCGCTGCTGTGTTGGTTGCATCGAGAAGGGGAACACTTAAGCAGTGGCTGGGTTGGCAGCAGCCATAGCAGCAGGAGCGGAAGCAAAACGCAGAGCATATAGTTAAAGAAACAAAAAGAAGACAATGTTGAGAAGGAAGAGGACCAGAGGAGGAGAAGAAGGTAGAGAAGGGCCTTGAAGGAACAACACCGGTGCGTGCAGGCAAGCAGTGGCGCCCCCCCCTCCTCCCCAACCGAGAGCAGCGCGTGCGGTGTTCGTTTCCGCACGCGCCCAGCGCGTGCCACCTGGCCTCTAAGACCACGCGCCAGTGGGGGTTCGGGGGGTTGGAGGGGGAGGGAGAGGTGTTGCGGGCAGAAGTAAAGGTCTGTTTCTTGGGGCGCAGCTGCTCACTCGCCGGGCCCCTCCTCCTCCCCCCTTCCCCCTCCCGCCACCACCTTACGACACACGCGGTCTGTGCCATCTTGGCTGCTGGGGCTACGAATGCGAAAGAAGGCTGGCCTTCGGAGTAAGGAGAAGGCCCTCCCGATAGCTCGAAGCCTGCCGACGCTTGGTGCGGGGACCCGGTGGAAGACAGAACCGCGTGGGCGGCTGAATCAGCGTCTTGTGCGTGTGTGTGTGTGTGTGTGTGTGTGTGTGTGTGTGTGTGTGTGTGTGTGTGTGTGTGTGTGTGTGTGTGTGTGTGTGTGTGTGTGTGTGTGTGTGTGTGTGTGTGTGTGTGCGTGCGTGCGTGCGTGTGTGCGTGCGCGCGCGTGGTGAGTGTGTGTGCGTGTGAGTGAGTGTGCGCCCCCCCGTGCGTGTGTGTGTTTGTGTGTGTGTGTGCGCGCGCGCCCATGTGTGTGTGTGTATATGTGTGTGTGTGCGTGCGTGTGTGCGTGTGTGCGTGTGCGTGTGCGTGTGGATGCAAACAGAGTGGTTTCGCAAAGCCATTCGCTCCAAAAAGCACATGTCCAACCGCTGGAAAAGCAAAACAAAACGCACGCGGTCGGTAATGGGGTGGCCACGCTAACCGATCATTTCCCGGCATTCGCCAGAATCGCCCGTTCTTTTACAATGCTATAACTGGCAATGATAATCGACCGTCACTGAACGCCGTTTGCACTAGAGAAGGTTTTCGTTCCTGCGGTAACGTTCTAATGAATTCAAGAGTGGCCTTTGTCGGTGTCTTGCCGTATTCAAGTGCAGTAGTGATTTCTGCGTTTTCCCACACGTTCTCAGGCACGAGATTTGAATGTTCCAAAGACAGGAATGCGTGTAGATGCCGGCGGTATGATTGAGAATCTCCAGGTAGTAAGAAATTTCGTCCGTCTGGCAGCATTCCCGTTGGCGACGATTCATGCAGCCATGTGGTCGCTACAGCTGTTTATTTCTGCTCTGCGACACCGCTTATCTCGTATTCCATCGCTCGGTCATGAAAATGGCGATAAAAGCGCAGGAATCGGTTCGTAAGCGGTATGCCATGAGAGGCTGTCGATTTCAAGCAGACCACTTAGGCGGGATGCCTTCCATGGTGGACATTTGATTGGAGGGGAGGGGGGGGTGGAGGGCTGCGTCATCGATCAATGAAGAATGGGATATACCAAACATATATAAACAGTCGTTCCAGCTCAACAACACCAGTGTCATCTTCAACGCGAGGATAACTAAGACAAGCTGCCTGTTTCCGAATAAACAGGCATACTTAAAGCAAAATGAGCACCATGATTCTTGGGCTAGCGTAAGGACACGAGAATAGGCTCAGAAACATGAAGAAACAAGGCAGAACGCGTGATTCGAGTCCCCATTCTTGTGGTCTTAACGCTCGCGAAGGCCAACGGAACTTCATTAACTAGCCTAGTTTCAAACATGATCAGTAACAGCGGACGACTACGAGGACACTTCAGTGTTCCGAACGAACGTTGGTTCTGAACAACAATCGTTGCATTGTAACTGGTCACGTTTATTAGGCTTGCCTGCCTATAACTATTCATGTCACTGGAGTCAGCAATATATATATATACATATATATATATATATATATATATATATATATATATATATATATATATATATATATATATATATATATATATATATTTTATTTTTTT
>NC_134578.1:50764280-50821780 GCF_050947875.1 Dermacentor variabilis
AAACCATACTGTCGAATCCGTCCCCTCGAATACGCGCTGGGACTCGCTGTAAAGTTTACTGCACTGCTTTCCACACAAAAGAAAACACTAAAATATGCGCAATCGTGCGTGCCTGTCATTCTTAGTGTTGCCATTTTTAAGTGGAAACTATAGCGCAGTTAAGCAAACGTGAAAGTTATCTCTTAAAAATGGTTACAAATGGCTGCTACTAAAGAAACGCTGAGGAATAATCCGACTAACTCGCCATTGCCGGTGCAAAATCACTGATAGGCGACGAGCAGTATACGCGCTTCAAAAACACGTGACTAGAAGAACCAAAGCGCAGGCAGCAACCGTCCGTATGTGAGAACAATGTGCTACGTCGCACGCACGCAATGAAGGTTCCCACGACAGACTTCAAAAAAAAAAGAAAGAGAAAGAAGAAGAAGGGAACGTCACTCCCAAATTACGATTGCTCGGCCCACAGCGCCAAACGCAGAAAAAAAAAAACGGAAACGACTGGCAAGAAAAACGAAACCACGGCTCTGGCGCCGCGGTTTAGAGAAGCGGGAACTGACGTATGAACGCTGAAAGCCGGCACGAGTCGTCTAGCAGCGCCACTTGTGGGAGGAGAAACAAACAGACAAACAATGGCCGACCGCTCGACGCCTGTATTGGAGAACGCTGACAACAATTGGCGCGCGCTCGGCAGCGGTTGGCAACCATGACGACGCGTCGAGACCGCTAAGCCTAACCGCGCTCGAGCTTTCACGTCCACGCCGCCGGTCACGCAAGCGAGCGGGGAAAGTCAGTCAGCCAAGCCAAGCCAAGGTATACAGGTATATACAGCGAGAGATGCAGCTTGCACGGTGTTTGTCGAACGCTGCGCGGCAGCATCTGCTGTTTTTCCGAAAGCGGAGCGCGGCGCGGCCACGGACTGTCACGCATTCGACGCGCCTTTTATTTCGTCTGCAGCGCACGCGCCGTGGGCAGCGTTGCAGACGACGTAGCAGAAGCTGCAGCGCACGCGCCGTGGGCAGCGTTGCAGACGGCGTAGCAGACGATCAAAAATAAGCAGACGGGCCTCTGTGTGCGTGTGGCAGGCGAAACAGAAGCCACGCAGTGCGGCGACACACAGGCGCGAGACTGACCAGCTGCTTGCTGGACGCCGGCGGGCGCGTGAAATTGCGTATGCTCGTCACCGCGGTACGAGATTGATCCGTTTGTCTTGGTTTTTTGTGATTGAAAAAAAAAATAGTTACGGTCTGACTGTGTTGGGCGAAGTGCTGTTGTTCGCATTCGGATGTGGTCTGGCTGTGTTGAAAAAAGTTTGGTGTGCTGCTGCTCGTATTCGGAAAGGCGGACTATCTATAAGGAACCCATGATCTCTCAAGTGCGCTTTATGTTATATAACGCATTCAAGGTAAACATGCTGGTTTATTTTTCCAAACAGATATTGAGCAATGTTTATAGTCAAGGTGAAGGTGATCACCATATCTGAAAACGGCAGGCCGCGCTGTTTCTTACGTTAACGCATCCAAAAAAAACAATCATTCGCGTGTGATTTTCACTATTGAGGAGGTAAGTATCAATCTCTCTTTCATTGCAAACGTAGTTCTTTTTGTGTGTGTGTGTTCACATAAAGGTTTGTAAGTTCGCGTAGGAAATGTACAGCGCTGAGGCTGGTCCAGCGCCTGGTGCTGTCTTTTGCAACCCATAAAGCAATTTCTTGACCCCCCAGCTTAGCTATATACCGCGCTTGTAGTACTCGTAGACCGTTTTTAGGGCGACGGCGACAAAGCTGTCAAAGTCACTCGGTAAAGCAATCGCCCGTGACCACTGCCGCGCGACCACCACCGGACAGAGACAAGCCAAAGAATAAATAAGTAGATAAACAAATAAATAAATGAATTGTGAGAGCGCGACCAGGTGCAAAAAAGCCGCAGCGTTGCGGTGCCACGCGCTTCCCGCCAGATTTGGCGGCGACACGCTCCAGTGACCGACAACCCACTCGTCGTTCTACCAAGCAGACGACTTCCAACTTCCAACCACGCAGACGACAAAAGGCCGCGTCTGCTACGCGCCCGACGCGTGACCACAGTGTGCACTCTATCGCCCACCGTGTACCGCCACCACCCCACAACAAACAAATTAATAAAACCAAAATAATAACGATATAAAGAGAGCAGCGCCCGTGCCTTTCTCTGCCCGCGCGGAGCCCAAAGTCGGGTGAAATCAATCGCAGTCGCAGCCGGCGTAGCGCGCGCGCGCGCGCTCCTCCACGCTTGGGCTGTTTCCTTTTGTTCCGAGCAACCCTGGCTCGCATAATCGGGACAATACCGGTGCCCGGATAATAACGGTAATAAAATGGAAATGAGGGAATCAAGGCCGGGGTTCGAGCTTCGAGGAAGTCGGGAGGGAAGCGAATGAGCGCAAAGAGGGGCGAGGGTCTCGTGGCGGATGCAGACGACGTCGGTATAGCGGGCTTCACGAACACCGACAGAAAGAGAACCAAAAAGACAGAAATGGCAGTGCAACATTGCACTAATACAAAAGCGCAAGCATCCAACGGGCTCCCCCCCCCCCCCCCCCCCAATGTGCACTGGTTCCTGTAATTAGTCCAGGCAATGGATGGCTCAGAGTCAACCCAAAAGTGTGCCGGTAGGCCGCGAGGTGGCGGCGCGAATCGCCGTCACGTGGTTGGTTAGTCTCAAACCACAGGGCGCGTGCGCGGCGCCATCAAAAGGCCCTGCAGCGTATGCGTATGTGCTGTATATGGCTCGAGTCCCGTGGTTTTGGCCGCAGACGGCTTTGTATCGTTTTTCCTTCTGCGGTCGGAAGTGGCCGTGGCTGGCTGCCTTGGGCCGCTTCCGGTTGTCGCCAGGAAACGGCTGCAGTGCTTCGGCGGCGCAGGTCGGGAGCGAGAACACGTGGTGCGCGTTAGGTGTGCGCGCGCACACGTGACGTAACTTTCTGGCGCGCGCGTAGTCTGGACACGTGCGCCGAAGTCAACGTCGCGAGACCCGTTTCCGTTCTCTGCGGCACGTTATCTGCGACTTCCGGTTCCGATCGCGTGCGCTTCGGGTTGCAAAGCCGTGGGCTCTTAAAAGAAATCTCGCAGTTGGTTCCGGAGAGCAGCGTTGAGTTCCACTGTGTCGATTGTCGCATATAGTATTAGTCGCACAAGAACTCGCGCGGTATGCGGCGTCTCTGCGACAAAACGTATTCAAGCCAGTATTTATCCCCATTGGCGACAAGTCGTCCAAATCAATAACTCACGATCACAAGTTCTTCCACTGCATTGTGGTGTCCCGCAAGGCAGCATATTGGGGCCCTTGCTATTTAACCTATATATAAATGACATTGTTAATATTAATCAGAATGCGAAATTTATTATATATGCAGATGACACTACCATATTTTTTTTTCTGGTGGTAACATCGATCACCTTATCTCTCATTGTAATGATACTATAGTTCAGCTACAACATTGGTCCTCGTATAACTCTATGAAGATTAACGAAAATAAAACAAAAGCAGTGATTTTTTGGGCCAAAAATAAGCCAGTCCTTCCACATGCCGATATTATTTTAAACACTGATCCTGTAGATATTGTTGACCATTGTAAATGTCTCGGTGTGACAGTTACTGAACACATGTCCTGGGAATCCCATGTGAACTCACTATGAACTTACTAGTAACAAATCTTGCTGGAATTACTGGAATAATTGGTCGTCTAAGATACATTCATTCTGCAAAACTTTAAATACTTATTTATAATTCTCTTTTCTAATCACATGTTAACAACTGCCAACTTGTCTGGGGTACGACTACATTCTCGAACCTATAAAAAAATTACGTTATGCAGATACGATACCTACGCCATGTGTACAATGCTGATTTTAATGCAACAACTGCAGGTTTTTTCCGCAGAGCGCATATTATCACCGGCTCATAAATTATACCACTATCGTTTGAGTACTAGATGTAAATATGAAGTGAGGTATAGTATACAGAACCTAGGTAAACTGGCACAATTAGAAAAAAAAATGAGCACTATTATGATACCACACATGGAGAATGTTGGAACGTTGTTGCACCCCGCTTGACCTCTGGCATGGAACTTCTTTGTTATTCTTTGCCATGACTGTTAAACTATTATCAATCTACTAAATTTGACCTATTTATTTGTTCCACTGCTAAACTTAGATCTATATTTGCAGAAGAACTGATTTACTTATCCTGGCATTTATTTATTTATTTATTTCGAATCACTGTGTCGTACTTTTGTTCTGCACTGATCAAGTGTTTACATTTGTTTATTGAATGTTTTTCATTGCTGATGCCCAAATACCGCTCATTATACGTGGGGCTGCGGACTCGTCAAGCCGCCTACTGGCAGCTTTTTTTTTTTTTTTCGTTGTCCTCCATCTGTAATGTACATGGTGGAAAATAAATATTTGATTTGATTAGCTCATCATCATCATCAAGAGTGGCATTGCAAGCACGCTTAGTTAACCTCTGTGTGCTCGCAATCGCATTTCTCTTTCATCGAAGAAAAAGTGCGCTATGCACTATGAGATGACACAAAACCCGCAAATCGCTCCTTACACAGATCTTGCAAAGTGCACGAAAAGCAATAAGTGTTGATGAAAGTATTTTCCGGTCCACTTATACAGGAAGTTACGATTACGCAAAAGTTGTGCATCGATACACTATAGATTTGTTCACTTTAGACGCTTGTAATAGGCGCACTGCACTTGACAGAACTTTATAACTAATTGTCTTGGTCGTGGTGTTATGGAAACGTAAAGTTATCGCATTGTCTTTTTTGTTTATTTTACAATGTCTGTGAATTTTCGTAAAAAAATTGGAAACTTAAGCTAAATATCTCCTTCTAACGGTCGCTGCAGTCTCTTGTCCTTTGTTTAATTTAAACCAAGTTGAAAGAGAAATTAGTATTGTGACTGATGTGAGAATTCAGACACGTGCATTTGAATAGAGAAATCGGCGTAGGCCGCGTAGCTAGGGTTTCTGTAATCAGGATGCCGATTACAGGGCTGGCAGGCATTACGAAGAAAATTGACAGATTGCATCGATTCGACAATGCATTCGACATCAAACGCGCTTACAGAATCATCTGATTGCAGTCACGGAAACGAAGCACGCACAGACAAGCTGATTGGTAAAACCGCGTGTATTCTAGAGGCATTCGTTCTGCCGATGACATAGCATGGGGATGAAGATGGTGATGATTATATATTAAGAGTGACAATCATCCACTTTGAAAGCTGTTCTTCGATTGAGTTTTGGTTTGCAGCTGTTTTCACAAACGGAGCATGTCTTTTCATGCGTATCCCTGCAACTCCTGAAAAACGTTGTCCCTTTCAGACGTCTGTGCAACTTTATAAATGTTGCAGCGGCAAAGAAAATTGGCAAGGAAAAAAGTTAAACTAAGAGCTCAACGCACTAGAAAGCGACATCTCGTTTAGCTAACTAAGATTTGAGATTAACAACGTTGCTTCGCAATGCCTATACCCTTTGTTCGACTGAAATGTTGTCTCCGCCTTTGATCGCTTCTATAGTACCGGAGACCGATGGATGCAGATCGGATCCGTATGCGTCTGAACAGACGTACGTACACGAAGCGTGCCGACGACCCCGTATCTGTGAAACATATACATCAGACGGTACTGCAAGCACGTCGTCTGTTGATCGTCTGCACAAACGCTTCGTTCGTCTGCGGCACGCGCCTCGCGCGTTCGCGCATCCTCGACCTCGGCGTGCCGCACGCGCTCTCGCGGCAGGTTTTCGTTTTCGTCTTCTGCTGCCTCCGGGCTTCGCAGCAGACGAACCGGTGGCAGGCGTCACCTGCTCCCGCCGGCACGCGTATAATATCGACGGCAGCATCCGCGCTGCACATCGGGAGGGGGCGATATTCCGAGGAACGAACTTGCATCTGCCGCCCCTTGGGAGCAGCAGACGACACGCCGCGCCACCGGCGTGCCAATGGATAGATAGCCGCGAGACGATCATGTAGTAGGCCGGCGTAATCGCCGCTGGTGTTGTGCAAACATATCGCTGTAGTACTTACGCCGAAGGAGGCCGATGCGATTCGATTGGAGGAGATCCGACTGATCGTCCAGATAAGCGGTAATGGTGCAGGGGGTGGAAAGGAGTAAGCTAGCCAGGCAGGAGGATGTCGTCGGGAAAGCAGAAAACAAGCGAGCAGACGGTAAATTGCAGCAGACGATAAAATTGCGTGCCTCCGTGGCGCCCTGCGCGCGCGGAGCGCCTGGTGTTAGTCGCGCGACAGTCGCGTGTGCATTTTGTTCACTCTCTCCCACTCTGGCGGCTTGGGTGAAAGCAGATGGCGCGTGCGGTGAATGTGTCGGAAGTTCAAAGGGGGGCCGACGGTCGTGGCGTTGCTCGACACGAACGGGTTGAAAGCGAGTGGTCAGGCGCTTGCAGTATAGAAGATGAAAACACGATCGCTGCTTATTACTGCTTAACTAACGGCTTTCGGGCGCGGCGTGGTGAAATGGACATCACAGTGAAACTTGCTGGAATAGTAAAGGATTGTCCCTGTCTGCATGTGGAGGAACACGCATGCAGAATTCTCATGCGCTAAACAAATAAGCAAGCTCGGAATAACTGCTTATCACTTGATGTTAAACGGTGAGCCTCGTCTCACATTGTGCTCAATAATGCTAAAATTTAATTTTAAGTATGTACGGGCGTCTAAACGTGGTTACTTCTCTTTTTATATACGTCGCTTTGCGTTTAATGTTGGCCACTCTTGGGGCAAAATGATTGGTGCTTGTGATTGGCGCTTGCAACAATACAGACAGTGTCCGTGAAGCGAAATATTCATTGCGGTGAAGTACTTTAGCACTCATGTTCGCGTTGGTGCGCATTGAGCCATTATAGTGACATTTTCCGTGACACCATAAGCGAAAAGAAGCAGCCGATGATGCCAACGTCTCCTGCACTTAAATAAATACAAACAGTAAGGAGGGGGATTAAAGAAAAAAAATCATTTGCAGGACTGAGAACAGCTACAGAGGCAGGGATTCCTAAGACGCCCAACGTTCTTGTTGAAACTTTGGCGAATCGTGTTGACAACTCGCTGTAGAACGAAACAATGGTTTTGCTCATGAAATCCTAGTGGGAATCATGAAGCTTGCCTGTGGGTCCTAATACAGTTCGTACAAAAAATTCCTAGAGGAAACTCTTGCGCTGGTGCCTACGGGGTTTTCAAGGCACGCATGGTGCTTCACAGATATACATCACGGGACTGGCGCTTATAGATGCATGGAATTGCCCAAAGTTCATGCTTCCGGCTTCAAACAGCTATGTGGCACAGCAAATCGATCATTTTCGACAACAGTGTGGTATAAATGCAAGCATTCGCAGTGATTATGCATGTGCACAGAATCGAATGTCCTTACGCGTTTGGACAAATAGGATTGCTTCGAAATTTAAGCCAGTAAAGGCAGATAAACCTTATCAGCTAGAGTCACGAGGATATCACAAGTCACAAGCACGAAGGTCAGGTAAATCCATGAACTAGACACCATTCCTCCGGTATCTGCACGATGGCAGTGCGAATGCTCCCTCTAGTATAGGTTTAGCAGGACACTCTGTATGTCTAGGACGATATGGCACGCGCTGCTCCATTTGAAGACCTGGAACGTGTCCTTGCTAAACGAAGAGTTCTTTTAATGAAAGACACACGCAGCTTGCATTGACATAAGTGTGCCGCGATAGCCGCAGATGGCATATCGACGAAGCAGCCACAACAGTGCCGTCCGAGCACTTCGCGCTCTTAGGCCCGAAGAGTTATATAGGCCCGTGCCGGTGCCTGATCTGATAACACCAAAAAGGGTAGTAAGCCAAAGCTTGCCATCCGCTCCCCGCCATCTGTCACAGGGCACTTGAAACCGTAGCGCCATATATGAACGCTGAGTGCTCCGAACCTGCGTCCAAAGCCTTCTGCTGATTGCGAAAAATTTCCTTTGGAGTGGTACTACAAACAACCCGCTCCCGCATATGTTGACCGTAACGGTACTTCTAGGACTACTGAAGCTACATAAGAGATAAACAACTATAAAAAAAAGCGCCCGAGAGCCGTATCTCCAGCTTAGGGGTGCTCGATGTAAACGCAACTTCTGCTATATGGCGCGTGGCAGAAGCAGACGACGGTCCTCATTTTCAGCCGTCTGTTTGCTCCCGTGTGTGTTTTTTTTTTCTTTCACTGTTTGTCCTCGTAGAAAACACCAGAACCTTATCGTATTCGTGGCCACTTTCAGTACGAGTACGTGCCTTCTGCAGTATTGCAGGGTCGCTCGCAAGCGATACAGTCCTTTCGTTTTTTTTCTCTATTTCTATCTATCTACTTAGCTTCCAAAGTTTGTCGTCTGCTGCCGCCACGCGAACGCCGTCGGCGGAAGCGTGCACGGCAGCAGCAGACGACGCAGGTGTTCGGGCCACCGGTGCGTCGCGCCGCCGGTGCCTCAGCCACTCGACACCAGGTGTCGCTTCGGCCTTTATTTTTTTGTACTGTTCGTCTTGCCTCCCTGTTTATCCTGTAAAGAAAAATAAGGAGATAAGAGCTAGTAACAAGGAGAGAAGGAACGTAGAAAAGAGAGGTGGAGTGAAAGAACTGAAGGGAGGCTTGTTTAAGGGCCTTATTAGTGCCGCTGTGAGGAGCTATGGATGAGTGAAGAAGTGCAGGATGCGTGTGAATGCGTGTGTAACGCGCTTGACTAAACCGCAGATCTTGGCGCGATTCTCGGTGTCCACGTTTGAAAGCAAGAGGCATACAGATTAAACTGGTCGGTCTCTTCAGCTCAATGTTATCGAGTGTATACTCAGACTACCGTGAGAGGCGTGCAACTGCTTTGGAAACAGTCACAAGGCACACACTCGAAGGAGCTCCGTACAACAGTTTGATTATGTACACTACTTCGCAATTAGAATTGAGCAAAAGTGCGAATTAGAATAAAAGATATCACAGCTAGCTGTGAAGCCATTACACTTGTTTTTTTCCAAAACATTGTCACATAAAATAAAAATCGAATCTCGAATCTAACCTGCGCAAAACGAAGTCCGTTTGCTCACATGCGACGATAGCAGTGGAAATAAAGAAAGTATACAGAAAGAACTTCGCGCCTTAAAGGTGTGTCTTACTGCTTAAATTGATGTCTGCGCAAGCTTTCCTGGAAGTAGGATACGTTTCTAAATATTTAGCTCACTCCGTGGCGCCGAGTAACCGGAATAGCAACCATTAGGAATGACGCGAAAGGAGACGGAGTAATCGTTGTATAACGTAATACTTGAAAAAGAGGCGCGCATTCTTCTCCGAGCGCCCATTGTGACGACTTCAGTTCATCACTCCGGGCAAACGTCGGGACGAAGCACCGGAGGGAGACCGCGCAATAATAACAGAAGTAACGGCAACAAAATGACATCCGATTCGTAGAAACGAAAGCAAACACCTTTCAGCGAACGGCACCCCGCGTCGCGTCGAGCAGCGCGTGCCGCCGCGGTTACGCAATGATCGGCAGCAGCAGACGACGCGGGAAACGTGCCCGCTCCTTGATGGGGCGGCTCGATAAAAAAGGAGCAGACGGCGACGCACGCCTTTCGATAGAGGGCAGGTCGCAGACCGGCTTAATTCATTAGATATTACACCGGCGTTAGTGCATTTAGTGGCGTTATTCCACGTCTCTCGGCCATTGAAAAACGGAGAAAGGAAAGGAGGCGGGTAAGAGAGACTTGGAGAAATTCCCAACTCTCTTTCTTCTTTCGCGTGAAGCATGCATGCCAGGCCGGCGCACTCCACGGCGCGTCGTCTGCGCGCGGCCGCTGCTGCAACCGCTGGGGTCCAGCGCCGTCTGCTCCGGCACATCTGCTCGGGCTCCCTCGAAGCAGACGACCTTTGGCGCTGCTGCTGCTGCTGCTGCGCGTCGTCGTCTGCTTCTGTTTCCGCGAGAGCAGAAGACTGCTGCCACTGCTGTTATCGGCGCTCCCGCTCACCATATCTGCCTTTAGCGTGTTGTGGGCTTATTGTTTGACTTCGCTGACTGTTTCGCGTGCTGTAAGGAGCATCGTGGCGTCCCACTTCATTTGCTGAGAAGCGCGACAGGTGTCCCATTGAAACGAGCTCCCCACGGGTGCGCGGTTGTAATAGACCCACTACGGCACGATACTACGGGCAGAAGGCTGCCGTCTTGGCGTGTTGTGCAAACCGCGGTGTCGTCTGCTCTCCGGAATAATGGCGCAACCCCGCGGTGCACAGGTCTGCCGTCTGGCGTCGGGTAGTTTTTTCTTTCTTTTTTACCACTCTACAGCAGCGACCTTAGCGCCCGACATAGTCCTTAGCGAAGGACCCACGCTGCGTGAACACACACAGCTGTTTCCTACAGGATTGATCCCCGGAAGTTTAGTTGGCACAGAGTGGTTCGCCTGAAACTTGGATGCGCATCGCAGGCATTGCTGAGCTGCACAAACTTACGCATCAACCGGCCGCGTACAGCTGCTCGGACTTTCATTATAAACACGGAAGCCGTATTGTTCAAAACACAGCACAAGAAGGAATCTACTAGCTGAGGCAGCGGTATCGTTAGTCGCGAACCGACAGCTTGACAACGATGGCAAGCTGCCTTGAGCGAGAAAAAGAAAAATTGAGGAAATCGAGGGGCTCAATTTTTAGTCACAACTACACAAAGCCAACAAACAACGAAGCGAAGGTAAGCATAGGGAAAACTACCTGTTGTTTCAATTGAAACGTACAAATTGTATTTGGTAAATGTAAATGAAAGTGGGCGAAAAAAATACAACTCGCCACCTTTACTGCGGGAGCTGAACCCGCAACTTGCGCATGGAGGTTGCGGTACTGTATATGGATCGCGCTTACGTCGGCGACTATTCCTGTGTCCGCTTTCTTGAGTATTTGTTGTAGTACATGTATTTATGACACGGCCATTGTATTGTTTGCCAGTGCCGCTAATGATCATGGCGGCGGATGGGGAACATTAAGGAAACCCAAGGCATTACGTATATTCAGGAACTACGATGCGCGTGATCTAACGCGCATATGAACTCGATTTACATGATCACGTATAGCATGCGAGGCTTCATAAAACTGTCTTAAATCTTAGAATAAAAGTTGATTAAATTTTTGTTGCGACCGTCGCGGGCTGTAAACATCCGTGCACAGACGCGAAGTCTGGAAAGAATCTGTGTGCTTAAGCTTCCGTAATGATGATGATCGTCAGCGATACAGGTCGGTCATAAAACTCGTCTATAATGTAACTATACAAGATAATAGGCACCTGCAAAAACCCTCCTTGAAGAAACCCTCCTTCCAGTCTTTCATCGAAATGAATTTTTTTCAAAATTTCTGCGATGTACCTGAACTCAGTTGACGATCTATACGGACGGTATGCACTAATTTATACCGGGATGCACTAGGAAATTTAAAGCGTCGGAAACAATCATCCTCACCTCACTGCGCCAGTCTGGTCAGGGCCTAGAGAGTGGCCGTTCAACGTTGTCAAGCCGTGCCTTCACAGCATCCGAGTCGTGTTAGGCCTGGCTTGCAAAGCCTGTCGTCAAACGGGAAAGGAACCGACTCTGTATACCGGACTCACTACACACTTTCGCACATAACGTCCTTTAACAATCGAAGAACGCCCGAACCACAAAAAGCAACACTAAAAAAACGTCTTCGCACGCGGAAGAATGGGTGGCAAATAGAGCCACGACGAGGCAAGGCCGTGTATATAGCGTCCGGGCGCAATATCTTAACGAGACCGCGGAGCGCTATGGTGTGTATCAGTATGCAACGTAGGCGACTTCCTGCCTTCTCGCCACTCTCGGCGTAGACACACACACACATAGTCTAAATGCGGTCGCTTCGAGAAACCGCTAATAAGGGGGCCTCTCGATCCGCCGTTATTCCGGCAAACCACCTCGCTAAGAACGACGGGCGCTGCTGTGGGAAAATAGTGTATAGCTAGCGTATAGGGCATAGTGTATACCTTGGACGGTACCGCGGCCAGAAAAAAAGAAAGAAAGAAAAGAAAAGGCTCGCGCGACAATTTGGGCTCTGCGTCGGCCTTGCGTGCCCGAACCGGGAACTATAACCGCTTCGCCCAAGGACTTTGCTCGTTTTGTCGCGCGTCCCCGCTGTCAAGGGCGATGGCGCTATATGGATTGGCTGTTCTTTTTTTTTGTGTGTGTGTGTGTGTGTGTGTGTGTGTGTCTCGGTGTGTAACGGTATTGGCGGCGAGCGAAAGCTACACTGCGCCGGATCCTTTTGGAACCGTGTCGGAAAAAGAGACAGGTCGTGCGTGACAGCGGTCGCCTTGGCGACCTGCGAAGCCTTCGGCGGCGTGGATGCGCGTGGACTGAGAGACGCCCGATAGAGTAATTAGGGGAGAATGTACGTTGAAATAACAGCAGGTCAACAACTATATAGGCTCCCAAATTGTGACGTCGCGAGAAACGCGAGAGCTATGCATACAGATCGTCAAAAGCTACAAACGGGAAATGAACTTACAACGAAATGTCCGTGTATATTGAGCAAAAAGAAAACAAAAGTAGAATGTTCGAAGGTTAGTTGAAAGAGAAAACAGTCGCAGGCCACGAACTCTTAATATTGCAGCATGGGCAACGACGCAAGATTGCTCCTATTGCAGCACAGCGCGTTTTGACTTGCTCTCTCTCTCTCTCTCTCCATTAATTTTTTTTTTACGCGACGCAGCATTAAAGGATCGACTGAAAAATTTTTGGTAGAGTGTGTCGGGTGCTTTGATTGCATCTGACCTGCAATGTAGCGCGAACAATCGGTACTTCTGTTCTGCGTAATAAAACAGTAAACGGCGGCATAAGACTTGTACATATCTAATGTTTTCTCACAGGTATGTCTAAAGCACGCAGACCTCTTGATGTAATGTGTTACGGCGATGGAAAATGAAAAAGGCAGCACACAGGAACGGAGCTCAGAGGAGCGCGCCTTGATTGGTTATTTATTCCGCAACAAAGGCAGTGGGTGCCATGCGCTCTAGTGAGCAACACTTCGTTCTTTTTTTTCTTTCCGTAGGCGCTTCTTCCACTGCAGAGGTCAAAATTGTGGCACTTAACATCCGTCTCCTTAAGGCGCTTTAGGGAGGCTGACGTCAATTAGGGGCGCGTAAAATTTCTCTCATGGCGCCTGAGCGAGCTCTGAGAGTGGAAGAGATGGAATTGCGTAAGAATTGTCGTTCTAATACGAAACTTTGTCGCACCGCTGCGAATAAAAGCGATCATCATCACCACGATCACAGTACCATTACGACCATTGTTGCCGTCATCGTTTCCTCGTGTAGGGTTAGCTGCCTATCTCATCACTTCCCATTATGAGGGAAATTGTTGAAGGTTTCGTTTTAGTTTCCGTTTTGTGGACCTTTTTTTGAAGCGCGAGACGCCACAGATATACGATCGCGTCTTTGACATTGCGCCGATCGAGTTCTAAAGGGTCCCCTCATCCAATAGCCGACGATCCTTCCGAGGTCGTCTCTGGTTTTTCGTTATCCGCGTGACTTCGTTGTAGCGGGAGCGGACCGCGCTTGGTACAGTCTGCTCACCTCAATGCACACCTAAAAACGTTGGCAGCGAATCCTTTCGTCTCGGAATGACCCCTCATACATCCGGCAGTCGTCCGCGTTCGGGCACAATTGCTCTGTTTTCCGATTAAGCGAATTACCGCTTATATCGAAACTCACGGGCAAGCCCTCGACTTCGTTACAACGGGGCGTGTATACTGCTTGCCTACGGAGATGCACTGAAGAGAAGCATGCACCCGGCCAGAGAAGCAGGTGCCCGTATGTGGCGGCACCTCGGAAGGATAAACAGCGCCACTCAGTCGCGGGCGCCAGGCCAGAAGCCAGGTCAGCGTTCCATTGTTTCCTAATTGGCATTTTTCGCGTTGGAGAACGCCGCCCCTCCATTGCGCCACGTAACACAGCTCGAAATTGAGGCAGATAAGACGCTGGCTTTGCCGTATATTGCGGCACGACCTCATTTCCGGAGACCCTGACAGGGCCGGCAGCGGCGGTGCCTTGGTCGTGCTTTTATTTTCACGGCGCGGTATCCCTATTACACTTTTTTTTTTCTGGCAGGCCTGTGCAGGGTTTAGTCGTTCTTGGGCAGAAGAGTTTCTTTGATGTTCTCTTCTGTCACGAATTACGACGGAGTGGGTATAACCGAGTCAAAATTGCATAATTTCATTCCCAGGTGCCGCAGGCTTCACCGAAAGGCGAGATAGTTGGAGGAACTTTTGTGCATTTTCCGGCGAGTTCTTGTAATTGCAGAGTAATTATATTTCGGTTTCGTGTACAATCAGTCGTGTCGCAGTTCATTTTTTTAATTCGTAAAATGATTTCAGTCATCGTCTCAAGGTATGCATGCATGAATTAATTATTGCTTTCAGACGTTACGGGGAAGGGAAAAAAAAAACAATTGCTTCGCTACATATTGCTGACAGAACTCGGCGCGTTGAACATGTACCGCCAAATATGGGAATGCCCTCAGTAAAGTGGTCACGCGTAGCGAAATTTCGCAGTCTAAAATAAACTGGAGCTAGAATGTGTGAGCGGATGGTTCAATTTATCCACAGCTAAAGTTGCATTTTTTGAATGCCTCTGTTGGGAAGAAGTAGTAAAAAAAAAAAGAAACGCGAGCGCAAATCTGTACCTTGTGAATGAAGGGGTTAGATTATCTTACTTTCGAGAGTCTGTCCGATCATGCATAGTTCAGAGGGATTGGTCACAGAAATAATCTCCGTGGAACGCCACATAAAGTAGTGTCGCTTCAAAATAGGCGAATGCGCTTGTCGCAGCATTGTCTGCTGTCATCTGGTTTTATCAGAATAAACTCCAGAAAGCACAGACGTAGAGGTGAGGACATGAGGGAACCTGTCCCGATGTCGAAACACTCCTCGAAATATTTTAGTAATGCCTATGACAGGACTCTTAGGAACGAGAATGCGATCACAGGCAACCTGATCGCCTCCCCCCCTCCCCCCGCATGCATATCTGTCACATTCGAAGATAATTCCCATAGATGCGCCAGCCCATTAAGCTCGCTGATTAATTTTCTTTTTCTTTCTTGGCGTGACGGCGAAGGTCAAGAGGGACCCAAGAGACAGCTACAGGCCGACTAGCCTTTGTCCACCCCTACCCGTGGGGTGAGAGTGTGAAGGAAAGGGATCAATCAGTTCAGTCAATTCACGTGCGTCGTACGCAAGGCACTGCACATTACCAGTACCGTGTCTCCGACAGAGAGCCAGCCCCCAGGAAGTGCAGCGACGCTAACGTGCAAAACCACAAGAAAGACGGTGCTGTGTTTCTTGGGATGTGCCAGCATGTACGACCGCTTCTGACGTACGGACTCGGCGATGAAGCACTTCACCCGTGCGCGCGCGCGTTTCGAACGTTTTCTTTTCTCTTCTCTTCTCTCAGTCTCCTGTCCCCCAGTGTAGCGTAGCCAAATGGACTCAGCCTGCATGGTTAACGTCCCTGCCTTTTCCTTTTAACCTCTCTCTCTATCTCACAGTGTGACTGCAACAGATGTGCCGGCCCGATTTCTTGTTTACAGCGAGATTCCCCGATCGAACAATCATACTAAAGCCCTTCTTGTGACTTCACCGACGTCGCAGTTCGGCGCGGACGAGCGGAAAACGGATCGGCGACGGGAGTGACAGATGCCCGCGTTCATGGCGTCGTTTGGGCGCCTATACAGGAAACCATCGAGCTGCTTCCCGAAATAGCCCTGCGCAGTCCATGCAGGAAGGACAGATGACATAATCAGCTGCTCGACTCTGGCGGTCAAGGCTTCCTTGGGCCGCCTGGCGGCCTTGGACAAAACTAGGTTACGGCCGCGAAAGAGTTTCGCATGAACAAGGCTTTTGTGAACGTGCCTGCCGTGGCATACACTCCAGTCTACAGAACTCTTGATGCGCAATCATGGGCCTGCTTCCTAGAGCAGCCCAAAGGCGTCCTGCATAGGGGGGGAGGGGGGGTCGCAAAGTGCTCTCATGCGTTCGGGGCAGCCGGCACCGCTTGCATGTGCAGTCAAGGAGTCAACGGCGAACACGCGACCGATCATCACGATGACCTATAGAGACCCAGCAGAAGATAGGGCAGCAGGATGTCGAGGGCGCGTCACAGGGTCGGGCGCTGCAAAGCCGCAGTTAAAACCGCGGGCCTGCAGAAACAGCCTTCTCCTGGCTTCCCGCCGCACACAGAACGTTCCGGACCATCGGTCAGCGCCCCCCTCCTGCCTGCTTCGGCAGCTGACCACCCCACTTTTCGGACGGTCCCACAATAGAGTGGGCGGAACGACATCATGTGGGAGGAGGGGAGAACCGACCTTTTTTCTGTCAATATGGCGGTCAAGGTCGCACGTGCCACCTCGACGAGCGCCTGCCCGGGTCTCTCCACTGCCCCCGCTCATCCATTTCTGCCCAGTGCTCCCCCTCGCCCCCTTTCTTGTTTTCTAAAAATGATCCAACCGTTCAAGGAGTGACCCGGTGCCCCAAACACAAACTCCTGCTTCGCCCGCGCTTCCGGCCTCTGGAGGGCCGGAACTCCGGGGTAGACCAGAAGGACCGCGGGTTCCGGCTCGCTTCCGCGTTCCCTCACCGGCGTCACTATATGGGCTCCACTAAATGTGTCGTCTGTTTTCGCAAATTCGTCTGCACGCGCGCCGCAGCGCGTCTTCTGGCATCCCTCCAGGCGAGGCCATGGGTTGACAGCAGACGACGCTGCACTGAAAGCGCGCGCGCCCCGTTCGGCGAATTGTGTTCGGTCCGGCCGGGACACATATATAGCGTGGCTACCAAGTCGACAACAGACGACGCGTGCCGTAGCACCGCCGATGTATCTGGGGCAGCAGGGTCAACAGTGCCGTCGCGTGCCCTTGTGTTTACAGAGCCATCTGCCGGTGTGGATGTCGACCGTCGGTATATAGCTTCCGGGTGCAGACGGGTGTAGGTATGGGGAAACTGAATGGCTGACCTTCACGGGAAGCCTGTGGCGGTCGAGCGTCGGCAGCCGACATCTGCCCCATAAACGATCGGGCTGACGGCTGGCTTGACAGGGAGGCTGTGTTTGTGCAGGCGAGGCTGAACTCTATGGGCGCTCCCGGTTCCATTGTTTCTTCGAAAGATTTTGGACTGTTTTGCCTCTCCGCTGGCAGATACGTGAAGGAACTCTAATGAAAGTTAGGCACGTAATCTGTTACGTGCATGTATCTGATGCATAACTGTAGGTAACCTGTACGTTCAGCTTGCCTTCCTTATTTGAATGAATTTTACCTTGAGAATTAACCAGTCGCGCTCTCTCAGTGGCTCATGCCGTTCTGCTGTTGAGCACAGGGTCCCGGGTTCGATTCTCAGCTACAGGGTCCGCGTTCACTGTAAAATAATGTACACCCTTAAAAGGGAAAAAAGGGTGTAAATGTGCCTATAATTCACACCCTTAGAGTGTTATCTATATAACGGACACCCTTAGGGTGTGAGTTATAGACACATTTACACCCCTTCTCACTTTTTGGGCTGTAAATTATTTTACAGTGTTGCGGACGGGGCGGATCAAAAAAGCGCTCGTGCACCGGGATTTGGGTGCGCGAACTTCGGGTAATCCAGGTCAATCTGGAGGATGTCGCTACAGCGATCCTCATGAGTTATGTAAACCACTGTGCAATTTTCGGACGGTAGTTAACACAATTTAATTTATTTTAATTTATTCGCTTTCCCGCACGGAGCAGCATTCTTGAGAGTATAGTACACCGAACTTCGCCGTGATCAACACTGATATGTCGCGGACATTGACAGTCAGTCAGCCAAGAACTTTAATGAAGTCCTGAGGAGTTTCAAAAATAAATTTTATACACGGTTGTGGTGTTCCACAAGTTGTGCCATCACATGGCGTATGAATATGCGTCGTTTACACATTAGGTGTGATGATAGCGATCCCAACTGTTTTCCTCTTGTTAAGTTAAGTTGCTGGTCATCTCTATGCGCGCGCTGTCCAATTGCATCACCGCAATTCTCGCATCTCACTTGCACGATAAAGACCGAGCAATTGCTTCGCAAAAAGTTAGATGACTGAGCACACTGATGCGAACGCCGCCGATTGCATTGTACAGGAGAACAAAGGTTAGTCATTCAGAGTCACCCAGAAGAAGCCATGGACTGAAAGGGTGTTTAACCTATCGGGTTAAAAGAGCGTGCTAAGATGAAAAGGACGAACTGAGAATGGACAAGTGGTTCTAAACTGAAGCCAGCTCGGAAGCCCTTCAGCAGGGGCCGAAGTTACGTACGTTGCCAAGTTCAACACTGTGATAAACCGTGTCGAGGCACGCACGCCCAGATCTCGCGGCCTCAGTGGCGCGAGGGGGTCTTGACCGACCTTGACCACTGGCGCAAGTGTACGTTAAACAACGCGCACGGATTCTATGCTTCGACCTTCTTGCCAGAATCATGAGCGCCTCAAAAGACTTGTTACGAAAAGAACCGTCCTTAAAGAAGAAGAGAAAAAAAAATGGCGGACCTCACACTGTGGCGCGATCATTTGGCTGAGCCAGCCAAGAGAGGCTGTCCGTGTTTGTGTTGCGAGCTTTTCATAAGTGGAATAGTCACGCGAGCATTGTTGATGTGAAGCTTGAAGTATGGTTTCAAACCGACACCCTAGCCTCAAAGGGTTAGGAACGTGGTTGAAGAGAAGGAGCTGCCTCTAACAGTACACCTCGAACGTCTCTAACCGGCGGCACGCTATAGCAGCAGACGTAGCGCAACCAGGCTCACCAGACGGCATTTACAAAGGTTATCGCGCGGGCAGCAGCCGAATACCAGGGGGAGCAGCAGCAGAAGAGAGAGGGCGGGTATTTCCACCAGGCGGCGCGACTCGTCTAACCCCATTCTACGGTTAATGCGCGCGCACGCGTTCGTACAATGGGGCGAAACAAAACGTATTTAAGGCGGCTCTCATCGGGGTGATGCGCTCCCCTGAGTTCCCACGGCTCGCCGAGTCAGCGGCAGGGGGGTGAACAAATTACCGGCCATTACCGAGCCCCCGGCGGCGCCAAGAGTCCGAATCGTCTGCGACGCCCAGGCGAAGCAGACGACAACCCAAGCCAACGACGACGTACCCGCCTCGCCTTCGAGCCGTCTGCCGCAGCATTCGTCGTCGTCGTCGTCGTCTGCCCGAGCGCGAGCGGACGACGACGCGCTTCTTCCAAAGTATACGTGTCAAACAATAGGAACACAAAATGGCCGCCGCTCAAAACAAAAGTTAGGGAGCCCCCCCGTTGGCCTCTGCCTGGCGCGAGTGCATCGCGCAGACGAGAGTTACTCGATGCGCGCCACTTCTGTTAATCGCAGGGCGCACGCCATTGTAGCCGAGGCGGTGGGAAGCATGACAGCAGACGACCATGCCGATGCTTTTTGCCCGTGTCGTCTGCTTTATTTTTTTTTTCTCTCTCGCGTTCTTGAAAGCTCAGTCGACACCGATGGGCAATGAGGCTTGCCGAGTAAGCCAGTCAAGACAGAGGCATTCTTTGTTTGCCCTAACTTAATAAGTAAACAATGCGGGGTCCTCCGCAGGCAGCACCGACGTACAGCCCGAGGACTAACGCTTTCGTCATAGCAGACGACCTTCTGGAAACGTAGGGTGCGTTCCGTGGTGAAGCTGGCTAATATTAGCGCTGCCAAATTCACGGGTAGAACGGTTTTTGGAAGAGACCGGAAGCGTTTAGTTCGCCTTGCCTACCGTATGACGCATTGTTTCTTTCGGTGGTCGCAGGCTTGCCTCACTGGCACTTAAAGGCTTGATTATTAATCAGTCGTTGCCACACTTCCGGGAACGCAAACGGAGCGCGCCACTGGATCGTCAACGACGGATGATGTAAATTATGCACGGCTAGCAGATATGTGACCTGAACAGTCGAAATTGCTTGGTTGTAATAAATGCACATTATATGACCAACTGCAGAGTTCGTCTCCCTAACAGCAGCAGCCCGGCAGGTTTGATTTACTATAAAAATAACAACATGGACGAAGTGAAGAAAATCTGTGAGAGATACCGACATGGGGGGGAGGGGGAGGGAGGCTTTCAGTACACAGTATATGGGAAATCTAATAAAGAATATAGCAGCAAGGTATGAAAGTCTTGAGATGTTAAAATCAAACTTGGATGGCGCGATTAGTGTCATGAAAAAACCGAGATTTATTCTTTAGGTGATCTCAACCGTAAAATGTTGGCAAGAATGGTAAAAATGCGGTATTTTTGCGTGCTGCCGTTGTCAGCATCTGAAGTTGTTCTGTTTCCCTCTAAAAGTAACTATCTTTGACGGGAGAATACTATTACAATTGAGCAACGAGTGACGTACCATATAAAAGAACCATCTCTGAACCTCGGTTATCTCTTAGCGTTTGCGCCGCGCATTATGACTTCTTCCGACCTTAGCCTATACAACAGTGCGCAACCGAAATCATCACGACATCAGTTTGATAACACTCCCTCGCGAAAACAAGGTATATAAATATATATATGCAGTGTGCGAAGTTTGTAATTGAGATTAGGCCAATTTACAGAGCTCTTGTTTGTAAGTTCTCTTCTCTATTGATGAGCTGCCTTCGCTAATATTGTGTCCAGCATCAGGACTGGCTGGAATTTTCTGTTAAGAATAATTCTACCTTAAGATCTTCTTTGCGCATTTGGGCCCTCGGGGTTGCCCCATGTGTCAACTTCTTGGAAGTCTCCAGACGTGTAGGTCGCTGACGTGTACGGTTTACACTCCGCCATAAAAGTACAATGCAGATGAAAACAGATGAAAGAATTACTTCCGTAGCCGGAAAGAACTCTAAGCTGCCCAGATTGTAGAACACGCCGGTTCAGAATCCGGCACAACGGCTTGGCTTATTGTCCAATGTTGAAGAACCGGAACCGCGTTACTCGGTCTTTGGGACTCGGTCAGTGGTCTGATCACATCACGGCAGAGAGCCGTACACCAGCGGTGCAGACGATCCACTTCCACCGGATCCCGTCACACATACGAGACTCCTTGGTGGGGACAACCCAATTGTATCCCGCAAATAGAGTGCACCGTTTGCCCCAACGCGGGGACCGCGCTGTTCATTGTCGTCTGCTCGTGCCGTCTGCTTTGTCGTCTGCCGCACCGCAATGGCACGGACGTCGCACATCCGTTTTCTTTCCCCAATTGCTCCTTTATTACCCTCCCCCCTCCTTCCTCGAGGAGTCTTCCGGCCGTGCTTGCGGGAGGAAGTAACTTCCGCCGCAAGCGACGCAGCGCCGACGTTTTCACGCTCGACGGAGCATCGTCAGAAGTGGTTGCTTCCGCCCACCTTTTGCGCCGGGTCCTTGGTCTGCTGATCACTGCAGCTGGCTTCGAGCTCGTAAAAAGGACTTGACTAATTACCTGGACGCTGACAGCGAAACCACGCTACACCACGCAGCGAGAATCGCTAATAGGGAATAATAATATCGGCTTCTGTAATACCCTATAAACAGGCGGGTGACTGTGTGATTAGCCAGCGAACTGCAGGTGATTCTTTTCTATGCAGCTCGGGCACCAAGCCTACAAGCAAATGTTAGCGACCTCGAACCACTGTCGCTTCAAGGAACCAATGACTTTAATGAACAAGTTTCTTCCTCCACTTTAAGACATGCAATCGATCAAGCGACCGAGCGATCTCGTGCCGTGATCAGCATTTTCATTTCATATAGCAACACTGAAAAAAGATTTGCGCTTATCGTTGCTGTGTTGTCGCTCAAATTTCAAGAAAAGTTCAATTTTCTTGTTTTGTATTGATCCATAAAGCACTTGGCGCGTTATCTTGCCTGGTTAGTCTGAAAACAAAATTGAAAAAAGAAATACAACTCCACCGTTGCATGTGTGATTCGTTGTCAGAAAAGGCGAATGTTTGAGTGACAAGAATTGGTTTCGATGCTTTTCCTCAACGAAGTAAGTAAACTTGTAAAAAAACATATTGCTTAAACGCATAGAAAAGCTACTCGAAAAAAAAAAAATTTCTGTTGAAGCCTTGTCAATTTTTTCTATGGTGCAGTACCACTAACTTAGGTGTGATATATCAATAGCAGATAACATCTGGTATTTAAACTGATCTTCGTAACTTCGTTGGCTGGCTTTAATTAAACTTTACACTAAACATATTGATACTGTCAGCCATAACATATAGTTTTTAACACACTACAGTCCGTGGGCATAGTCGGTATGTAGCGTTAAATGTGTGAAAAGTTGCACACTTAATGGAGGACTACCAGTCTGTATAGGATGCGTTCATTCTGAAAACACAATTATTAACCAAGAATTTTTACAAGGATCTATATTAGGTACTTGATTTCTTGCATTTATATGAATTAATTACTAGAGAGCTTTAGCTATTCACAGTGTCCTATACCTAGGCGATACTACCATCTTTTTGTCGGATAATTATTTATCCTCCTTAATTTTGGAACCAAGTAATTATTTAACGAATAGCGTTGAATAGTCTTATTCTGGTCATTTAATTACAAACCAAAGAACACCCAATTCATGATTTTCGATTCGATTCAATCTTATTTCGCTAGCACATATTATATGACAGCCGAGGAACCCCGATAAAAGCTATCTCTCGATAGCTTGACAGATCTTTAGATCATCTCAGAAATCATTGACTTGTATTCATGGATCATCCCTCAATGACCGTCTCACTAGTGCCTCCGAATATGCATCTGATACCATGGAATTAAATTAACGTATCACTCAATTTTCTCACGCCACTTACTCTTTATCAAGAAAAAGACGTCATTTGGTATTGAAGCACTATGATAAAATAAGTTTTTTTTATCTAAAGATATGCTATTGGCACTAATCTTCGCTTTCCTAAATATTCGTGTCATCTGTGGCATTTTCTCTCTCTGTACAGTGATTCCTGTCGCCTTTCTTTTTATTTTCATATCTAACCGAATAAGTGACCCGTATTGTTAACTGCAACGCTATTCGCTCGGATGCTACAGCACTGCTGCATATAAACTGCATCCTTTCTCTTACTAAGAGGTTCATCTACCATCTAGGGACCTTATTTTACAAATAACTAACCAAACTACTGTCTTCGGTATTCACAGGTTCTAGGTCACTTACTAATCCCAATAACAGTAGGTTCGTAACTCTTCTTTCACTTGCTTTCCTTACACCTTTCTTTCTTTCTTTAGCTTTATGTCATTTTAGCAACGCAAAAATACCATCATATTTTGCTACACTAAATGTGTGGAATAGTCTTGCATACACGATATAATCGTTAACATCTTTATAATCAATTAAATATCAGCTGAAACATTATTTTCAGTCTAAATTTGCATATCTAAGATTTTCTGTTGATTTATTTCTGCATATATAACCTTGATTACTGTTATTCATAGTAGTATATTTTCTTCTTAATAATTATTTCTGCGCGTTGTCATACATTATATAGAGCTTATTTATATGCATTCGTCCAATTCTGTATAGTTGTGTTTGTATGCATATATTTTTGCACTGCAGAGTCCGAGAGTTCCAGGTGATCAAAATTATTCCGGATTACCCTACTACGGCGTGCCTCATTACCGTATTATGCTTTTGGCACGTAACACTCCAGAACTTAATTTGTGCGTGTGTGATTGTGTGTACTTGCTGTTTTTGTTCTTCCGATGGAGTACTGGACGACTTAGGGTCACCTGCTTACATATCAACTGCACCTAACGGAAGGCATATTGAATGAATAGTAACAAACTCATACTGACGTTTCGCCTACGTTCGCAGCAGGCATCCCAATATCCAGAGACGCATTGCGGTGAAGCATCCTTGGAAGCTTGACCGCGCGAGTAGCCACTAAGAATGGTCCGGAAACTTCACAGGCAGTTGTGGCACAAGCGGGTGGGGGAGAGTGGGGGTGTGGAAAAGGGAAAGGGAAAAGAGGGTCATCGAACTGTCCTTTCTCGGTGGTATAACTCGCTTATCTTTCGGGCTGTTATCATTATTTACCAATAACTCTCCTCTCCGGAAATTTGCTAGCACCTGTGCGCGAACATGTGCTACATTTGGGTTTCGCCTGACTACGAAATGTATATTATTAATTAACTTTTTATTTTCGTCGCGACACCCAAGAATAACTTGCCGTTGAAAAAGAGCTGCTACCCAATAAGAAATTGCAAAAAAAAGGAAAAATAAAAGAGTAATGGAAGAGACACGTGATTGCCACCACAGACAAATAACAGTCGACATTTTGTCGGTATTTTCATAACGAAACGTAAGCCCGAAAAATCAAGCGGCCTCACTAGTGTGGCACGGAAAGAGAAGACATGCTTTTGTGCAAGGAGCGTTACGTCTTGAAGAAAATAAAGCGACCGTGTGGCTGGAGGACACAATGTCGAAGCAAAAGATCAACAGAAGAAAGTCAGGCGGCTCCCCAAGCGGGCAAACAAGGCGTATCCTGCGGAACTTCATTTTGGAGACGCGAACTTTCTTCAAACGATTCAGCAGGGAGACCCAACGGGAAGCAGACGACGTCGCACGCCGTCTGCTCCGAGCAGAATAATAGACCGTCAGGGGGGGAAAGGAAAAGTCGCCTGGAAAGACATCCTGCGCTCACGGGCTGCGTCTAAAGACTCCGTGCCTTCAAAACCTTCTAACCTAGTGACCTTGAGCAGCTGCTGGAGACGCGTGCTGTCAATAGCCTTTTTAGGCAGCTTTTTTTTTCTTCTTTTAAGGTTCAACTCAGTTACGCAACGTTACGTTACATTGAGACAACTGCGCCCCCCTCCGCCAAGTTTCCGGCGTCTCTGACGTAACATCCGTAGTGGCTCGCGTCGTCTGCTCTTGTATATTCTTCAACGATGAATGCCCGTGGCAGAAGCAGACGGCCCAAACATATACAGAAACAGGCGGGCGAACGGAAATCAAGCATTGAAGCCGATAAGATTGAACAATCCCCCTAGGTTTTCAGATAAAAAGTGCTTGTGCAACGTGTATACCTGTATTTTATCGAATCTCAGCGAAACATGGATTTATTAGGCTATTACCTGTAGGCTAGAAGGATGTAAAACAGCCATGGTTTTTTTTAAAAACCACGACGTCTGTAGGAGCGATGCCGAGCGTTTTACATGGCCTCACTTCATTTATCAACGGGACTAAACCAGACCGCTAAAGAAGACCGTCAATGATGTCAGCGAAGCAACCTTGAAAACTGCTCTTCAAACAAGAGGGGGGAAAATAGTTGACGTGATGAGATATTAATGGACTGGGATGTTGGGAGACATCCCCAGGTGTTTGCACAGGGTGTTTGCCCATCACCCCAACCAGCATTCATTTTTTATGCTTCCTGTGTTTGCTCTCTGACTTAATGGACGGAAGGGTTCTGTCTACAGAAAGGGATCCTCGATCAAGTTTTCTTTCTTCCTTTTTTTCTTTCAACAAAGGGAACAACGTTTTTGCAAGAGTGTGCCGAACGATGCCGGTGAATATATGTGAATGCGTAGATCCGGGACAGTATATATAATTAATGATGACTCGACATTGTGCTGCAGTTCATCTGACGGTGCCATCAGTTTAAAAACCTTTCCGTTTATCCTCTCGCTGCTTGACTTCAGGACGAAAGTATACCGACCCCAAAAAGGGCTTGAACATCTGTTTTGCGGGTACACGGCGAAAGGAAGTTTTAGCTCAGACTTCTTAGCACAACTTTAATTTAATCATGGGGTCTTGCGTGCCAAAACCACGATCAGATTATGAGGCACGCCGTACTGGGGGACTCGGAAATTTCGACCACCTGGGGTTCTTTAACGTCCACCTAAATTTAAGTACACGGCTGTTTTCGCATTTCGCCCCCATAGAAATGCGGCCGCCGTGGCCGGGATTCGATCCCGCGACCTCGTGCTTAGCAGCCCAACACCATAGCCACTAAGCAACCACGGCGGGTCTTCTTAGTACGGGTGCAAGGGTAAGTGAAGTAGAAAATTATACCATATTTGTGAAAATCCTAGTCATACATCAATTACGGGCTTTTAGGAACACCGAATAGCAGCACCAAATCAGTTCCGACTGGTGAACCATTCTTTCCAAACAAGATGCTTTCGATGCATTTTGCCGGAAAGGTTGAACTATGTAAAGAAAATGAATGATAAGGCTATTTTCTTATTTTTTCTTCTTAATTACCCACTCAACTCCCCTCAAAAGCTCAGTGCCGGTGCGCCAGTGTGACGTCATGAACTTTAATGTATTTTTTCGTCTTTTGTCTGTTTCTCGCCCCGAAGCAGAACGTCTCAATACCTATTGGGTTCAATTATTGGCTTCCCTGGGATGCATTTTTGAAGTTTATTGTCACGTCACAAAGGCACATAATTGTATCTTGTATATAAGTGTTACAGGAAGAGGTCCCAAAGTGAAAACTGTCAGGGGGACCTCCTGTCGGTACAAAAGCGGTTGATTACAGAGCGAGTGAGCCTGATGCAGTTTGGTGTACAAGTGACTAAAGGAACATAATGGAAACAAGCAATACGAAAAAAATATAGTACGCTAGGCACAATAAGCACATCAGTAAGACATATGCATGCATCGAAAAGAAAAAAAAACACGAAAAAGGAAAATGAAAAGGCGTTGTCCTCCTTTGCCGATAACCAATTAACTAGATCCGAGTAGCTGTCAAGAACCTGTTTGACGTCACGGCGCGTTGGTGCGAGAAGTTGCCGGTGGCGTCGCTACTCGTCTTTCATTCTTGTATCTCTTCTGGCTTGCCAAACCTCCTCTGACGCTTAGAGGGGGCGCTTTGCTCTTTCAAAAGCATGACTTACTAATAATGCTTAGCCTGATGCTCTCGTACTGTTCTGAATATGTCGGCTGCGTGTTATGTTACAGATATTCTTACGCGCCGCCACTCCATTTAACCCTTCGACGTCATTATCGTTTACTCTCGCCTGTCGCCCACTCTGTTACCGAATAGGATCTTAAAATGGAACAGAACTTGATCGACATTTCCGACTTCTGGACTTCGTTGTTGTACTTTAAGACGTATAACCGGGCGCTCGCCTTAACGTGACTTCACTACGAGTGCACGTGACACTTTCGCATACAGTGGCTTAAACGTACTGCATTCGAAGGAACATAAGGCTCTCTGCCGAATGACTCTCCTCTCCGCCTTCCCATTCGCACGAGGCGAACACGCGCTTCCGCTGGCGCCGTCACCTCTATCGCCCGCGCGTGCCGCGAGCTGCTCGCAGCACGCCAGTTTTTAACGCAAGGGTTAAATTTCAACGCTGCTACTCGGGTGCACACGCTCACCGTATGCGCAGCAGACGACGACGCATACGGCGAGCGGGGTACCGGCGCAGCAGACGACGCAAGCGCCAAACGGGCGTCCGTGCAGAAGACGAGCAGACGACGAGCAGGCGACGGCACGTAAGCTGTTGGGAGCGTGCCGGGCACGCGCTCAAGTGAAAGTGATACTTCGTTGCCAGTTAACTCTCCGAGGTACGTCGGCCATCCGAACGCCGAGAAACCGAAGTGCCCGAGCGAAATCAACAAGTAAAAGCGTAGTGTAGCATACGCCCGGAGAAGAAGGCTGGTGTGAAAGGAGAGACGTTCTGCCGGTTTTTAAAGCGCCCGCGGGAGTGGCTTTCCAAAAGCGAAAGTCGGCTCACCAGCTGGCTGCAACTTGCGCGCGTGGTCGCTCAGCATCTTGAGGCTTGCGCGTGCGCGCGAGACCACGAACGACTTCCGGTACACCGCGTCGCGTACGGGGCTGAGGCAGGCGAAGCAAAAATGTAAAACTTTAAAGCACGCTGAAGTGGGCGGGGCGAACTCGCTCTCGGAGCATCGGGACTCAAAAAAACAGCCTTGTTGCTACCGGCAGTTGAAACACCGCAAAAATAAAAGGCAGAAGGAGAGCAAAATATGGGTGCGCGCTGCGTCACCCTCTGCGAACCGCATGCGCCCACCGCGGTGAGTCGTCTGCAACACATTGCGCAGAAGTTCGGGCGACTGAAGCAGAAACGGAAAAAAAAAGAAAGAAAACAGAACAGAAGTACCGCGGAGGGACCCGTGGCGACAGAACATGTGTCGCCCTTTAAATCCTTAGACGGAAGTTAAAGGGACCAAAAGAGCTATACAAAACGAAGAGAGTGACTCTTCCCAAAAAGAAAGCAAGCCGCTAAATAACTCAGAGCTGGCTGAGAAGCTCTTCGCGGCAGCCGAAGATGTAGGGAAGGGGGGGGGGAGATCTCAAGCAGGCGACAGGAAGCAAGGCATGGTCAGGTGCGCAACAGACGACGTCTTCCGTGCCACCGGAAGCAGTGGGCGACGTCACTTCCTGCAGGTCTCCCTCGCGTTTGTCGCAAGTGTCGACAGCCGGGAAACGCATTTCGCTTGGCGGAGGGACGGACGCTACCTCATCATAACGGTTTCTTTTCGTCCAGAAGCGTCTTCGAGGGGCTGTATTTGAAATGAGGAGCCTGAAGAATGAGGTCGCGGAGCCGTTATCTTCTGAAGCAGACGACGCGTTTTGACGTTGAGCAATGTTTTCTGTCCGGGTCGAATTTTATATGTGCGCGCACGCGCCCTCTGGCGTTTTGAATTTTGCAGAAACGGGATGCGTGTACAGGCGGGCGCTGGAAGATAAGTCACCGCGGTTGTTGCAAATGTGCTCACGTCACTTTGATACATGCTCGTACGACATTGTCCGGTCGCGAAAGACCGATGCAGCATGGTGTAAACATGTTGATGGCAGCTTGCCTCAAGTACCTGCCGCGGTGACTCAGTGGCTTTCCCACAACTCAGGGAGAGAGAATAATATATGCAAATGAGAGCTCGAGGCCTATTGGGGGAAATAGATAAGGGGCAGGGAGATCAGTGTGGTTCACTATGGAAGCTTCACATACAAGGCTCCGTGGTGAGTTAAATGTCTCATAGACGTTAGCCACCGGCCGGACCCAGTCCTTGAATGACGTGACCTATTGCAAGGCCGGTACTTTTCCTAGAATTGCATTCACACGCAAGGTGATGAAAACTCGGAATCGCGACCCTTCTGCAGACTTTGAGATCTCACTTGCGGAAGTCACTGGGTTGCCTTCTCCACTGCCGTAAGGCGATGATGTGGTCTGTCATAGTGTAACCTTCTCCGGCCTCGTTTCAAAAAGACTTGTGCCCCTCGGAACAGCCCTATGGGAATAGGGTGGTCTGGACTAGGGATCGCAGTCTAGAGGTTTTCTCTGTGGCGTTTTTTGAAAACTGCGCGGTTCGTCCTCGAGGACTTGCTGTAGAACGTCCGGGGTCGAGCACACATATGGCGAAATGCAAAATACAACATTTAGTCGACTCCAGACTGCGAAAAATTAATGCGGTACCCTCCACTGGGGCCTCTCTCAAAGCCCTATAAGACAGCTTTAGGACTCCGACGCCATCGGTGTCAAATTGCACGGAGGTCGTTGTCGTGATTTTCGTGCCTGCTTTCTCGATCGGGTTTTGTGTGTGCACCTTTTAGGCAGTTGATTTCTTCTCGACATATCACTTTCTTTTTTTTTTTTACCGAATCTCGAACTACCGTTGTGCCGTTGCATTCATTGGCCTGCATACAATCGCAGGAAGTGCTGAATGAGATGTCATTATGCTGCTTTGTTTCTTTTTCCTATACTTAATTGGCTGTTCACACACGTCCGAAAACCTATTTAATGCCGAAAAACGATGCATATCACTTCACGTTGTCATCTTCGGATAATTCAGGACTTCACTACTTGTGCATAACGGCTGCGAACGTTGCTGATTTCACTCAAACGAATCAAATCGATCGACGACGAGCCGCCGTGTGTGCCCGTGTTTCCAATGACATCGAGATCAATGAACCCATCAACAAATCACTCACTGCTGCTCCAGTTTGTACAGGTATAGGGGAAAAAAATGTCCGCGCGAGAAATGCCCCCGGTAAAGAATTCAGCAGATCCAACGAGTTGGAATCTATTGGCCTCGAGCACCACCACTGGAAAATCTGGCGCCACCGTCGGCGTGACGTGCTAGGAGGGATCACGTGGACATAGCGGCTGCGTCGGCTGCTTCGGGCGCGCCGAAGCGAGCTGAAAACGAGTTTAAATTCCCTCGTACGCTGCGGTCCTCATTTAGTGGCGAAATTTTCCCGCTTCGAGTGTCTCCTTTACAACGCTTCAAAGCACTACAATAAGTAGCGGCTGCCTTTGAAGGCGCGCAACATGGTAGGCTACTGCTCGGTGCCGCAGGGCCGGACGCACGTAACGGAGGCCGGCGTCAGCCTTATTCACACGTAGCCGCAGGACAAGAAGTTGCGTGAAGCTTGGCTCGCGAAACATAAAACCGGCAAACAGTCATCGGCTACAACTCGGGTATGCAGCAAGCACAGACGCGATGAAGATTTCTGCTACGGCGCCCGGTCTGCGATGTTCTGTAAACGCGCACTGAGACGCTCGCCCGAGTCCGCTGCCCGACTAATGTCATGACGGTTTGGTCTATGAACTTGTCGATGCTATAGATACTGGCAAGTTCACTGGAGTGGAAAGGGAGCGGTAAGAAGCACATATTAAAAAAAAGCATGGCATATGGTCATGTTTGTGTTATGAATTAATGCACTGGATTACAAAAAAAGAAGCAGCGGGAAATCGCACGCTGAGAACACTGATAAACATACAGTGCGACGCAACTCGAGAAATAATATTGAAACGACCAAGAATCTAGAAGAAAAAAAAAGATTGAATCGTCGCGAAGGCACATCAGTCTCCGTAGGCGTCGAAGTCTCTACAATGAAATTATTTTTGAACAGCTCAGATAGCGCCCACGCAACAATGGTTGCTTGTATACTGTCAAATGATTCTGCGGCCTAAAGCTCATGGCACGTTGCGAAAACGCGCACGCGGCGAAAGCGAAACAGTGCGCGGACAAGCATGCAGACGCGCAGTCGGTCGCTGCGAATCTGTGCGATCGCTTCATTGAGGCTTCATTCTATTACGCTCTATTTAGTTATACAAGCACTACAAGAACATATTTCACATATTTTGCTCTCAGCGTTTACCTAGCTTTCACACAAGAAGCCGGTTCGGGAGACTCCATCGCGGCGACCGCGCGCAGTGGCGTTCACTGTACGTATTCGGTAAAGAGATAGCGTCTGTAGACCATTCTGTGCTTTCTGCTTGCCTAAGATTATTAGTTAGACAATAACAAACTTCTCTCGTTTCGAAAGTACTTACAGAAATGTCCGGGAGAGCTCCCGCGTGGTGTTCTAAGTGAGCGCTGACAGCAAAACCTATGAGGAGCGCGCCACGTGATCCCTCATACTACGGCAGCGAGGCGCTTCCGATAGAGGGCGACTCCGTAACTCCTCGCCGCCAATACAGCCTTGTATGAGTGGGTAAAGAGTCGAAAAAGGAGTTTGTGTTGGTGGACTGTCCACACAAACTGACACGGAAGGCTTTATTGAGGCACTGTAAAAAGGCTAATGCAATGCCGGCGCCACCGCTGCCGCGGAGGCGAGCGCCATCTGGCGGTGGTGCAAGGAACCCAGCGGCGATGTCGCGCGCGTCCTCCGCTGTGATTGGTTGGCCTATTCGGCCGGAGGACAGGTACGCCGCAGCACCCACGGTCACATTTAAAACCATTCGTAGAAACAAAACAACCCGAAGTGAGAAAAATGACTCCTCGAGCAACTCAGTTGGTAATGAGAGGCAATAAATTTGCAAACTTTCGCCGAAGTATAGCGTTTATTGGGCGAACTTGTGGCCTGAATAAAAAAAAAAAAAAACTTGGCGGCGGCTTAAATGGCGAGAGGCACGTCGCGGTGGCTGCTTGTTGGCCGTGGCGTTGTGCTGTTGGGCTAGAAGATAGGTCGCGGGTTCGAACACGGAAGCGTCCCGACGGGGGCGTAGCGTAAAAACGATTCTAGTATTAATTGTCACTCAACGTTCCATTACAGCAGTTCTAGCTGCTGTCTTCTGCCCTAGGAGGCCATTTGTTCTGGAACCACGTTTGTACGAATGCATAGTGAAAATGCACCGTACAAAAAAAAAAACGAACTATCACAGTTGAGCTTGTGTTTCCGTGTGTCTTCTCTTTCATCCTCGTGCTTTAGCAGTAAATTTCACCGCGAGGTCTGTCTGTCTATCTATCTATCTATCTATCTATCTATCTATCTATCTATCTATCTATCTATCTATCTATCTATCTATCTATCTATCTATCTATCTATGCGTCTGTCTGTCTGTCTGTCTGTCTGTCTGTCTGTCGCAAACAACTAACCAACCAACCTCAACCGAGTTTCAGCAATCAGCGAACGTTCGCCGCATCTCGGCGCGAGCCACCGTGCGTGCACCTCGGCAGCCGGCGGCGCGAGCCGATGCAAGACACCACGCCACCCTGCTGCACAGTGAACGACTCGCGCGCGCTGCTCCATCCGCGGTGCACTTCGCAGAGAGCGAGGACAGCTGCCGCGGTGAGCAGCAGTGGCTCCGGTGGCTTCGCTCCGGAGCAGCAGCGGGGGCGCGCATCTTGCAGGCCCTCTTCTTCCTTCCCGTCCACCTGGCCCCGTCTTTGCGGCGCGCGCCGTTCGTGTTTTCAAACCGCCTGCGATTCCCCCCCCCCCTCTCCCCCTCCCCTTTAGGAGCCGGGGGTCCGAGGAGAAAACACCGCGCCGTGTACGTGCGTGCGTGCGTGCCAGCCGAAGCGGAAACGACCTGGCCAGGAGGAGCTTCCGGCCTCTCGCGGGAGAGTCGTTCCTCGCGCTGCTTCCGGTCGGACACCGCGGCCGACGGCGCCCGATCCAACGGTGCTGCGTTCTCGTCGCTGTCCTGGCGTCGAGACTCACCCGCGCACGTTTTTACCTTAACCCTGTAATGCACGAACATAGTTCCACATCGAAGGAAATTAGGACAACGTGTTCACCTTTTATCTCCGGTGGTGCAGAATGCATCTGTGCAAAAAGAAGGAGGAGGAGAGAAGAAGAAGAAGAAGCAATGAAACGTCAGTTGAGTTGAAGCCTAATTATTAAGCAAATGCTTAATTACAAATTGGTTGCTGAACCCTGCACTACCGAAAACATGGTTCGATGCTGCTGCTCATGAAAACTTGTAGAAATCAGTGCCGCGCGTGTTACTTTTACACGAAGGAACTGAGCAAGCCAGTGTGTCATGACGTCATGGCACATGCGCCTCCTGAGTATAACGACTCGAAGAATGGTTTGTAGAAACGAGTAGTACTACATTAACTTTCTAACGTTTGACAACATTTGATTTTTTTTTTTTTACAGGGTGTATACACAGAGGACTTGGACCTTCATTCAACGAAAAAAATTTTAGAAGTCAAAAATATATCTCATCAGTACTCCTCTAAGCCTATAGGCGTTCAGTGGCTCGTATACTATAGTTTCTCCTATACAAATAATACTGCATTAAATTCTGGCGCTGCGACCGTTAAGCTATACCATGGGGATAACGGGTAGCGTGTGGATTTGCCTAACAATTTTCGGGCGTCTGGCTTCAGACATTCTCGTCGCGTTATTCACTACACTTTAGCTTTCTGAATTTACCTGAAATCGTATTTTCCTAAACGCACGGGGACGATAACAGGTTTACAGGCAGCATGAGCAGCAAAACCCGCTTGTGCTGCTTGTGAAGTTGAGTGGCTGTTGTAGGCGGCTTTTGCGTAACACGGAACTGGGCACCAAGGGGACTTGTTCTCGAGCACACCAGTCAGTAATCAGCTTTCCCTGCACAATTTCGCTCAACAAAGCGCGTTACTTGTGATAGCTCGTACCGGTTATAGACGCCTCCCGTCGAGTTCTGCATGACGTGCTCCGCAATTCCTATCACGAAGTCGCCGAAGCTCGGTCATCGACGGGGCATGGCTTTGCGACCGCAAGCTGCTAGTGACAGGTTGCAGGTCGCCATGCTTCGCTGCGTTATTGCGCACAAACCCACGTTCGACTCCTTACTCCTCAACGAAAGCGCCTACGTCACTGTATGAACCACTGAATGGAGCAGTTCGTGCTGTCAGGCTCTGGATGTGTTCCAATTCTGGCCAGCATCTGCAGGCAGTCTACGTCGATAGCTAAGAAGACAGCTTCGAGTGCCATGGGTCCGGGGATTCGCTGGCGTTAAAAGCCGAGCACGCTATTGGGATTCCCCTACGTGCAGCTTCTGTAATGAGCCACACATAACGCAACGTCGCTTTCCCTTACCCACTTGCCCAAATAACCTTCGAGCCGCTATTTAAACGTTAGTTAGTTAATTCGGGTTTAATGGCACAAAAGCGACTATGGCCATGCTGCGCCAGCCACAAGATATTAGGAAATCAAATGCTAAAGCAGCGAAAGCTGCGTTACTTTGCAGTCTGTGCAAAAAAAAACTGCTTTCTTCTAGAAAGCTCAACTAGTCTGTGAAGGGCACTAGCGGTTCATCTCCCAGTATTGAGGCGGGTTGTAAAGGTATGTGTACGTTATAGAGATTCTGTAAAAGCTTCCTTCTCTGCGTTTCAGTGTGCGGACGTGTCATAATGTGCATTACTGTAAGTGGTTCATGGCACTTCTCGCAAGTCGGCGGGTTTTCGTTTTGAAGTAGAAAACTGTGCGTCAGGTGTCATGCTTGACATGCTTCCACTGCATGTCAAGGCGCCTGCGCAATGTCGCGTTTCGAACAGCCGCGGTCCGAAACGTACGCACGGGACAGCCGAGCGGACTACTCCCGTGCCGTTTCATTCAGAAAACTTCCTTCGAGCCAGTCACAGGCGAGTCCCATTCACAACGGCCGAGGCCCGGCTGCAAGCGCGGCTCGAGTAAGGGGGTAGGGTGGGGCTAGTTCAAGCTTGGCTGGTTACGAGCCTCTCGACGGAGCGCAGCAGTGGCGGTTCTTCCTCGCTCTTTTTTTCCCCCTCTTCATTTTCTTCGTTATGTGTTCTTTCTTAACTTTTTTTTATAATACTGGGCCGAAGTCCGACGTGCTAAGTTAAGTAGTGTCTAGCAGACCTCGACACTGCGTGGCTGTCAAAGAAGGAGAGTTGTAGAAAGCATGGCCAAAAGGAAAAGGATAAAGAAACACGGTTGTGCACGGAGTAGTGGAAGTAGTAGCAGGATAGGATGGGTGCACCTGCTTCCGCGAGCGCCATCCAGCGGCCGGTGCACGCAACGTGACGGAGCGCACGCTCGCGACACAACGCGACCGGAAGTCAGGGGCGCCCCCTGGCGACGGGTTCGTTAGGTCGAGTCACCCTCCCCGCTTTGCCCCCTTCATCTCAACTGCTGTTGCTTTGATATATTCCTGCTTTTTCCCTCTTACTTTTTTAGATTCCCGAGTCGCGTACCGCTTCTTTTTGACACCTGCCCGTGAACGAGACAATTCCGAGATTTGAGAGACCAAGTTGACGGTGCGTTCGTTATACTTCAGGTTCAAGGTAATCTCTGTTGAATTTTTGCTGAAAATTTTGGCGAGTGCGTTGGTTATGTTGGATCTTTAGCTAACAGGTATGCGTACAAGAAGCGTACGACACGCAAAGGTCTTCATGCATCCTTCGTCGACTTCTTGTGCTCTTGTGTGTTGGCGCTAAAGACCCAGCACATCCTGATTGGCTTCGTTTATAGTAAAGCTAGCTGTGTCGTGCGTTTTCCTGTTGCGTTTGCCAGATATCTTGTTCGTCAGAAAGTCGGGCAAGTTCTGAGCAATGGACGGTGCGAGCCCGGTCCACGCCTTGCCTCGTTTTGCGACTCCCTCCAGGGCGCATCACTCAAATACGTCATCTTGCACCTTCAGCATCATTAAAGAAATACAATGACAGATCTGATTAAAAAAATGGTATTTTCAGTGCTTCTTATTTCTGCCTGCAAAGGTGAGCATAGAGATATGCTGCGTACTCGGAGAACAATCGGCTATTTCGGAAGTGAGTGAATCAATGAATGAAACTTTATTTGTAACGGCCGTCTGCTCCCGCCATTGGTGGCAACGAAGTCAACTGACCCGCAAGGAATAAGTTAGAACATGCACTTATGTTGGCATTGTATTTCCTGTCATGTAATGTTCGAATTTGCGATTGACCTAAGTTCACTTGGTGGTGCTCTTGGTTACTTGGGTCCGACAGCAGCCGATGCAAAATGGACTGTTTGTTTTTTGTTTGTTTCTTGAGTCTTGTCTTCCTCGGAATAGTGCAGTCCTTATGCTATACTGGCCGTCTTGGGCTCCTTTTGATTCTTCCAGTGGCTTGTGCCCAATCGAAAAAATTGCAGGGTATGCTATTTTACTGCTGTTTTGGTTTTCTGATCATTAAAAAAAAAAATGACAGTCCAAGCGCTTTTCCGAAACTGCATCTTTTTAAATCAACCAAAATTTTGCAATACGTAGTTTGTACAGGAGCAGGTGACGCGACAGTTCTCAGAATTTTCTACTGCAATCAAATAAATCATTCATCGTTCATTCAAGCAAGATCTCATTGAACCGTTCTGAAAATTTCCGCTTGCGCAGATTGCTCATTCCAGTTACAAGCATTTGTCCTGGAAGCTTGCGTTCCAACCACTGACAGCCCTCTGCATTACGCAGCAACTTTTCAATCCTAATTTCCTTCCCGCTTTTGAATGCGCATTCACTGAGCACAGTCGTTTCCATTTTATCGTTTCCATCGCATTGCGCAGTAACGGAGTCGATAGGCAGGCAACACCGTGGAGTCCACCGGAACCAGTAAACGCCTTCTTACCGCGGCTGGTGGCTCCGCCTATCGGCGATACCGCGCAACTGGCGGAGTCCTCACCTGGCGCCGGCGAGGACCCCCAACATGGAAAGCAAGCTGGCGGGTAGCCTACGGACTTCCTGCCTATATCGCTCGGCGTGTTTGTCAGGGTTGCGACGACGAGGTCCAGGACAGATGTCAGGTGGCCGGCTGCTGCTGCTCGGACGCGGTTCAAAACAAGGTCAGGTGTCCCGTGAGGGGTTCACCGATGCAGATACGACGACGATGGCGACGACAGGCGGCTGGCACCGTCTGCAACACGCACGTACGCAAACGTGCACTGATAGTGAAATGGATCGCTTGCGGAGCGAAACACAGGCCCTGCTGGCATCTACGGCTGTGGCTTCGATCAAGAGAAATATCGTTAACTTTTGTAAGGCTGCCAATAAACTAAAAATAAAAGAACGTTTAGCTTCTTACTGCTGGACTCGTTCAGATTTTCTCAAATTTATCTTAGGGCTACCCCCACTGCTACGCCTCATGATGTCCTTGCGGAAATGATGATGATGCTGATAATGCTAATGTGGCAATTGTTTTTGAATCAGGCGGTTGCAAAGTCTACAGCCAAACCGAGTGATCGAGACGGACAAAAAAAGAAAAAAAGAACGCTCCGTGTAAGGAATAAAGAAAGGAAGAAACAGCGGGAGACAACGCACGACGGGAAGTATCTATGCTTTGTTGCGTTTCGCCTGCGACACGTGGTTTTGCCGGCGCGACTGCGGCGGGGCGGCAGACATTTTGGCCCGATCGTCGTCGCCGCAACACTCATCGCCAGGTGTTTCCAGGCGCGACTGCGGCGATGCGACCGCCTAGGGATCATCCTCGCATTCCAGTCATTGTGCCAGAACCAGGCGATGCGAAAGCAGGGATTATCATCGCATTCCAGTCATTGTGCCCGAAACAGGCGATGCCAAAGCAGGGATCTCATTCCAGTCATTGTGCCCGAAACAGGCGATGCCAAAGCAGGGATCTCGTTCCAGTCATTGTGCCCGAAACAGGCGATGCCAAAGCAGGGACCATCCTCTCATTACAGTCATTGTGTCCGACCGGCAGCGCCACGACAGGGTGCTACGAGATCGTGCTCGACATGGTGCTACGGCATCGCTACGACAGTGTGCGTCACCATTAGCCCATTGTACATTCACGTGCTCGTCTTTTGAGGGGTTCCTTCTTGCCCTCAACTGCGAGAGTATAAAAACAGCTGCCCCCGGACGCCAAGAGGAGGGCTCCGATTTCTTCTGTTGAGTGAAGTGCTCTCCCGTCTCTCTACTACGGTCAAACCTGACCGCCAACTCTTTGCGATGTTAAAATAAACAAGTTGTTTCGTTGTTACCAGTCGACTCATGCTTTGCCGGGACCTTCGGATGCTTCCAGTTGTACCCCAGGCCGCCAGGCCAACGCTACCCTTGGGGCTTGCGACCCAGGTACAACCACGGGCGTCAGCGCCGAGTTCCCAACAGATCGTACCAGCAGTCCGGATCCAAACATCTGGTTGGCAGCGGTGAGATCGCCTACGACTTCAAACATCTGGTTGCCAGCGGTGAGATCGCCTCCGACGTCAAACAACTGTCTGCCAGCGGTGAGATCGCGACAACGGAGGCCAGCAGCGAAGAGATGCAGTTGACTGTATGCTGAGCAGCTCAACGACGATCCGGGAGCAGTGCAACGAGCCCTGTGTGACGACTGGTTGCCTGCAGCGGAACGACTGCGCGGAATTCCTGCCTGCGAGGTTTGGTGAGTGCGGGACTTTCTTCTTCTGAGCTTTGCCAGGCTTTTGTTAGTGTTAGAAACAGAGCTGGTAATTGTGGTTGTCGTTGCTGCCGGGTTAGTTTGCGGCAAGACAATAGTAAGCAGTAGAGAAAGCAGCATTCAGAGCAGCCATGGATTTGAAGTCGTTGCGCAAACCGAAATTGTTGGAGCTTGCAAGAGAGTTGGGTCTGGATGTCTCAGACAAACTAAGAAAACCTGAACTGCTAAAGGCTATTCTTGAGTTAGAGGCTGAGGATGACGAGCTGTCGGAATGCCTTCAGACTATTGAGGAGAGGTCAAAAAGACAGGAGCGCGAACTTAAAGAACAGAAAGAAAAAGAAGAGCGTGAACGTAAAGAACAGAAAGAGCGAGAGCAACAAGAGAAAAAAGAAGAGCGCGAACACGCTTTGGAAATGAAGCGTCTCGAGGTAGAGATAGAACGCGCTCGTAATGGAAGTCAGGCACACGGTGCAGGAGAACGCGTATTGTTCAAAATGACTGACCTGATGCGGCCGTTTAAGCTTGGAGAGGACATTGGTTTGTTCCTGGTTAACTTTGAGCGAACGTGCGAGAAGCAGGGGTTCTCTCGGGAAACGTGGCCACAGCGCTTGCTCACTTTGTTACCCGGCGAGGCGGCCGACGTAGTCGCTCGCTTGGATAGAGAGGAAGCAGAGGATTTCGACAAAGTAAAATCGAGTCTGCTAAAAAAGTACCGGCTGTCTGCGGAGGCGTTCCGTCGGAAGTTTCGGGAAAATGAGAAAGGCAGAAGTGAGTCATATACAGAGTTTGCGTATAGGCTTATGTCGAACATGCAGGAGTGGCTCAAAGAAGAGAAAGCGTTTGGTGACCACGATAAAGTTCTGCAGTGCTTCGGGCTAGAACAGTTTTATAGTCGGTTACCGGAGAACGTGCGATACTGGGTCTTGGATAGGCCAGACGTTTGTACGGTGGCTAAAGCCGCTGAGCTAGCCGAAGAGTTTGTGACGCGTCGGGCTCGCGGAGCTAAGGACGGTCAAAAGGGTGAATTTGGCTCGAAGTTCGAGAGGCCGAAGTTCACACCCATGAGAGCAAAGGGGGACACGCGTAGGGAGGATGCGAGTGAAAGCAGTCCGACCAAACGTAAAGAGACGGCGGCAGCCGAAGCCGAACGCAGAAAGCGGTTCGAGATGAGGCGAGCGGGCGTTTGTTATACGTGCCAGAAGCCGGGTCACTTTTCGGCGCAGTGTCCGGAAACAACACCAAAAGTTGTGTTTTTTTCAATAGGCAGCACTGACGAGAACATGAAGCTTCTCGAGCCTTACATGCGAGACCTCCTCGTGAACGGGAAAGAGTGCCGAGTGCTTCGCGATTCCGCAGCTACGATGGATGTAGTTCACCCATCTTACGTAGAACCCCATATGTTCACGGGCGAGTGCGCGTGGATCAAGCAAGCCGTGGAAGCTCATAGCGTGTGTCTGCCAGTAGCAAAGGTGCTTATTGAAGGACCTTTCGGAGCGCTTGAGACAGAGGCGGCAGTGTCATCTATGCTGCCACCCCAGTACCCGTACCTATTTTCAAACAGGTCCGATCACCTCCTGCGCGAGAAGGGGCTTTTGTTTGGTGAAGCTAGTGTTCAGGCCTTAACCAGATCGAAGGTTCGGGAGCTCGCTGCAAAGGCGGTAGTTGCGGGGCCGACGTTATCAAACAACGAAAAAGGGTCAGAGGCGCAGCAAGCTGATATTCCGAGCACGCCCGAACTGAATAAACTTGAGTCTGTAACGTTAAAGGCGCCAGATACTGGAGAGGAAATGCCCGACACGGGAAAGTTAGAAGATCTATCTACTGATTTGCTCATCGCGCCTACGTCAGACGGACTTGATAGGTTGCTAAAAGTCAGCCGGTCGGCTTTGATAGCCGAGCAAAAAAAGGATGGCAGCCTGGAAAACGTGCGCTGCAATGTCAAAGAAGGTATCGCCAGGAAAACTGCGCGTTTTGTGGAAAGGGGTGGAGTCCTGTACCGGAAGTATCTAGACCGCCGAGGAGTGGAGTTCGATCAGCTGGTCGTGCCTCAATGCTATCGTCAGGATCTGTTGCGCTTGTCACACGGGGGTTCGTGGTCCGGACACCTAGGAGTTAAGAAAACTAAGGACCGTCTCTTGCAAGAGTACTATTGGCCAGGGTGTTTTCGGGACGCAGACCATTTCGTGAGGACATGTGACACTTGTCAGCGGGTGGGCAAACCAGGGGACAAATCGAGGGCGCCGTTGAAATTGGTACCTATCATTACGGAGCCTTTTAGACGGCTCGTTATTGATACTGTGGGACCTCTGCCGGTAACAGCCACGGGGTACAGACACATTTTGACTGTGGTCTGCCCAGCGACAAAGTTCCCTGAAGCAGTGCCGCTTAAAGAACTCAGCTCAGTTGAGATAGTTAATGCACTACTGTCCATATTTGCGCGAGTTGGTTTTCCTGCGGAAATCCAATCAGATCAGGGCACAGTGTTTACTAGCGCTTTGACGACAACTTTTCTCGAAAGGTGTGGGGTAAAGCTGCTACACAGCTCAGTGTACCACCCACAGTCGAATTCCGTTGAGAAGCTCCACTCCGTCATGAAGCGCGTGTTGAGAGCCTTGTGTTTTGAACATCAAACTGACTGGGAGCTGTGTCTGCCTGGGGTGATGTTTGCTTTAAGGACCGCGCCGCATGCGGCTACGGGGTTTTCGCCAGCTGAACTGGTGTACGGTCGCTCGCTTCGATCTCCGCTTCGCATGCTTCGAGAATCATGGGAAGGTAGGGGCGACGACCCAGTCGTGGTGGAGTACGTGCTTAAGCTCCTCGAACGCTTAAGAAGGGCACAGGAGTTGTCAGGTGAAGCAATGACAAAGGCCCAGCAGAGGGCCAAGGTTTATTATGATCGGACAGCCAGGGCCCGTCGTTTTGAGGTTGGCGATGAGGTCATGATATTGCGCACATCGCTAAACAACAAACTAGACGTGCAGTGGGAGGGCCCAGCACGAATTGTTCAGAAACTGTCGGACGTTAACTACGTGGTAAGTCTGCCAGGAAAGCGGAAAGCACAGCAAGTTTACCACTGTAATCTGCTCAAACCTTATAGACAACGGGAAGCAGTGGTGTGCATGATGATAAACGTTCCTGAAGAGCTTCCAGTCGAGCTTCCGGGACTAGGCTCAGTGACGAACAGGGAAGACACCGGTCAAGTCATTAGTGACCTTATCAATAAAGCACCGCTGTCGCCCGAGCAGAAAACCGAACTACACCAGCTATTACAAGAGTTTCAAGGTCTGTTCTCTGAGAGGCCTGGTAGGACTTCTGTACTTACTCATGATATAGAACTTACCTCCACAGAGCCAGTACGATCCAAGGCGTATCGGGTGTCACCCCGCCAGAGCGATATTATGGAGGCTGAGGTAAAGAAAATGCTACAGCTCGGTGTTATTGAGGCAGGTGAGAGTGATTATACCTCCCCTTTGATTTTAGTTGAGGTACCGGGCAAGGAACCTCGTCCTTGCGTCGACTACCGCAGGCTTAATTCCATCACTAAGGATCAAATTTATCCGATCCCTAACATCGAGGAGCGCCTTGAGAAAGTTAGTAGCGCTCAGTTTATTTCCACCCTAGATCTTGTCAGGGGTTATTGGCAGGTTCCACTTACAGAAGAGGCTAGTAGGTATGCGGCGTTCATTTCACCAATGGGAACATTCCGTCCTAAAGTGTTGAGTTTTGGTTTGAAGAACGCGCCATACTGTTTTTCAAGCCTCATGGATAAAGTGTTGCGGGGACAGCAAGAATTCGCTTTACCGTATCTAGACGACGTAGCGATATTCTCCGCATCCTGGTCTGAGCATATGGCACACTTGCGGGCAGTGCTAACCCGCCTGCGCGAAGCGGGCTTGACAGTCAAGGCTCCTAAGTGCCAGTTAGCACAGGCCGAGGTTGTCTACCTCGGTCACGTGATTGGTCAGGGTCGTCGCCGCCCCTCTGAAATAAAAGTGGCCGCTGTGCGAGACTTTCCGCAACCACGCACAAAGACCGATATTCGGTCGTTCTTGGGTGTCGCCGGCTACTATCAGAGGTACATCCCTAGGTACTCTGATATCGCGGCTCCCCTGACGGATGCTCTAAGAAAGACAGAGCCTCAAACAGTCGTCTGGGACGAGACAAAGGAAAGAGCTTTTAGCGCCCTAAAGAGTGCCCTAACAAGCCAGCCTGTGCTACGATCGCCAGACTATACAAAAGGGTTCATTGTTCAGTGCGATGCTAGTGAGCGAGGCATGGGCGTTGTACTGTGCCAACGGGAAAATGGAGAAGTAGAACACCCCGTCCTGTATGCTAGTCGTAAGCTGTCCAGTCGTGAGCAGGCGTATAGCGCCACCGAGCAAGAGTGTGCGTGTCTCGTGTGGGCCGTTCAGAAATTGTCATGCTATCTAGCCGGCTCGAGGTTTATCATTGAGACGGATCACTGCCCTCTCCAATGGCTGCAGACCATCTCTCCCAAAAATGGCCGCCTCCTGCGCTGGAGCCTCGCTTTACAACAATATTCCTTTGAGGTGCGTTACAAAAAGGGGAGTCTCAACGGTAACGCCGATGGCTTAAGTCGAAGCCCCTAACGTAGGAATCAGCCTCAAAATTGTTTGTTACTGATGTTTTTCTTCCTGAGGCAGGATATTTTTTTAACATATTGCTTTTGTTTAGTGTTTCAAAGTGATGATATGCTTTCTAGTGCAATTTTTCAATTTGTGGACGCGTTCTGAGTGATGCTAGACTACTGTAAGGAACTAGGCAGTGGTATAAAAAGGGGAAAGAGCCTGGCAGGGCTTAGTGAGGGTTGTGCCGTGCTTGCTGACTGAGCGGTTGAGTTTCAGCGTAGTTCTAACGCTTGCCGGGAACGAGAACAAAAATGTGAACTCTCCCGAAGTCACTTTGCAGTGTCCCGTGCGAACCTGAACGAGAGAACGAGGCCTTCTCTGTGCGCTGCGCTCAAGAAACGTCGAGGGACGCCCGACTTCGGTTATGAGCATCATCGAGCGACATCCCTCCGGACAGCGGATGCAGTCCCCTGTCCATCGGGATCTCCTTTCCCCGGCGGGGCGGTCTGTTGCGTTTCGCCTGCGACACGTGGTTTTGCCGGCGCGACTGCGGCGGGGCGGCAGACATTTTGGCCCGATCGTCGTCGCCGCAACACTCATCGCCAGGTGTTTCCAGGCGCGACTGCGGCGATGCGACCGCCTAGGGATCATCCTCGCATTCCAGTCATTGTGCCAGAACCAGGCGATGCGAAAGCAGGGATTATCATCGCATTCCAGTCATTGTGCCCGAAACAGGCGATGCCAAAGCAGGGATCTCATTCCAGTCATTGTGCCCGAAACAGGCGATGCCAAAGCAGGGATCTCGTTCCAGTCATTGTGCCCGAAACAGGCGATGCGAAAGCAGGGACCATCCTCTCATTACAGTCATTGTGTCCGACCGGCAGCGCCACGACAGGGTGCTACGAGATCGTGCTCGACATGGTGCTACGGCATCGCTACGACAGTGTGCGTCACCATTAGCCCATTGTACATTCACGTGCTCGTCTTTTGAGGGGTTCCTTCTTGCCCTCAACTGCGAGAGTATAAAAACAGCTGCCCCCGGACGCCAAGAGGAGGGCTCCGATTTCTTCTGTTGAGTGAAGTGCTCTCCCGTCTCTCTACTACGGTCAAACCTGACCGCCAACTCTTTGCGATGTTAAAATAAACAAGTTGTTTCGTTGTTACCAGTCGACTCATGCTTTGCCGGGACCTTCGGATGCTTCCAGTTGTACCCCAGGCCGCCAGGCCAACGCTACCCTTGGGGCTTGCGACCCAGGTACAACCACGGGCGTCAGCGCCGAGTTCCCAACAGATCGTACCAGCAGTCCGGATCCAAACAGCTTAGAGTCATTGCGTCAGTCACCCGCAGTCCACGTCTCTGCCGCTGTATCGCCCGCCACCAGATCTGGAGACAAGACAACCTCAGCGACATACAGTAAACATGAGAAGAATTAAGTCGAGCGCTACAAGAAGACTAATGAAGACGAAGCAGAAGCATTGAGGGTCTGTATTATTCTCCACTACTGCTGCATCGGCAGGGTGGCTTATAGAAGTAGAATATTGGAATGTGAATGTGTTAGTCGTCATTCCGAAACCTCGGGGTAGGACGATAACTTGTTCTTTCCTCGTAAATTTCCCTCAAAGGAGTTTAGAATTCCAACGACTGACACCTGAGGACATCAAAACAACCAGGGGAGTGAGCACACAACAGCTGCCGCTGTGAAAATACGATTCGTGATCATCAAACGTCAGTGGAAGTTAGCGTGTTTATTTTTTTTTTGTCCGTTGTCCTCCATCGCGCTTTAAGTTCGTCTTAGCCTGCATAGTCACCGGAGGGCTTCGGGAGCCCATTTGCTCAGCGCCACTTGATCGCACAATCTCGACGCTATCGAGTCGTCGCCACACTACTATACCGCACTACCACAAACGACATCGGAAATAAAAGCTGCGTGCCGATGTAAGGTCGCCATCTTGCGCCGTAATGAGGCCCACTTAAGGCACGAACGGTGCAGGTGCGACGTCAACGGCGATAATCAAAGATGGCCGCCAACTCCCCCGCCAGGGGGAGTTCCTTCTCGCATCGAACCGCGGTTTGGAGATGGCGCCAGGGCAGTCTCGCGCGGCGTCACCTATGAGCGGCGCTTGCGGTCTGAGCGCCAGGTGTCTATGATCTCGATCTGCAGATGGTGGCGTCCCCTAATCAACGCCGGCGACGAACGAGACCGCAGCGACACCCCCTGGCGTTTGGCTTGCGGTCGGGGTGCGCGGTAATTAGCCTTGTTTCTGGACACGTCGTAAGAGAGGAAACGAAATAAAAGCAACAAAAAATGGGAGAGGGGGGCGAGTAATTGAGCTGACACGGGAGATGGCGGTCGCTGATAGTTCGATTGTCGACGTCGGTGTGCGGCGTGTCGTATTTCGGGGGGTTACACGCAGGGGGCACGATTTGCATTTTGGATATAGCTTTATTAGGTCCATTTCGTTGGCATGGCTTCCGCGCGTTCACACGGCAATTTTACGAGAGCTGCCGCGAAAGCCAAGCGGCGCTATGCGCGGCGTTCTGCCGCTGGGCAGGAAGGTCGCGAGTTCTATATTATCAATCGCTCTGGCCACATTACGTTTGGGAGCGGAGTGCAAAAACGAAAAGAAAGAAAGAAAGAAAGAAAGAAAGAAAGAAAGAAAGAAAGGAAGAAAGAAAGAAAGAAAACCGGCTTGTGTACATGGATTGAAGCTCCACTCAAAAAAATCCTAGGCACTCGAAATTTAAGCGGCTGTTTTCTATTTTTTTTGATAGCCCAACTGTTGTTTTAGTATACGTTATGCACTACCAAGAAGACAATCGTCTAAACTAGAAAAAAAAATGTGTCGAATGCAGAAAGCTATACCGCTTTTTTTCTCTCGCAGTGGCATGCTATTGAGAGCTTATGCTAAATGTCGGTCGGCCCAGTTATTTATTTCTGGATTATTTTTAACAACCGCAGCCCCAGTCATAGTCCCAGTTCGTTAATGCATTTTCTCGTCTGTGCAGAACAGTTTAGTCGAACTGCAATATTATAATGGTTTTGACTTTTCGTGAAACATGCACACACAGGCTCGATCGCTCATTGGCTACGCGCTATAGGTCCTCGCCCTACGTTATTGCTCTGTCTGTAACCATCCTACTCCATGGTTTAAGTTCGGTCCAGATTCGTGATAATCATATTCACCGCCCCTACCTTGCAGAGTGGTAAACCATGCTAGTGCCTCGTTGTGACAGTTCAAACAATTGGTCTGAAGCGATCTCGCCGGGAATTACAGAATTCGCCCTAACCGGAATTCCATTGTGTAACTTAGTGGCTGTGGATCTTCCTGTTATTCAGTGCATTGTTTTATGACTGAAAACAAAAACAAAACAAAAACAAACAAACAGGAAGATAGGAAATTCTGGGCCACCCAGCCTGGATGATCGTTTCGTGAATATGCCTCCTTTCTTTCTTCATCTCTACTTTGCTATCACTTTACCTCCCCCGCCCATTTCTCCCCAGCGTAGGGTAGCAAACCGGAACTTGCCATCTGGTTAACCTCCCTGCCTTTCCCCTTTCTCTCTCTCTCTCTCTCTCTCTCTCTCTCTCTCTCTCTCGTACATGGACACCGACCGTAGGACGATCAGTTTACTGAGTTAAACGGCTATTTCAGTACTCGATCATCAAAAAACTGTATCGCGCAACAAATTGGTCACGAAACGGCGTACACTACCGATAGTCAACATCCCTGAAGCAAAGTAACAGTGTCGTCGGGCGGCACGTGCTTGTCTGGCTATCCGCGAGGACTGACCGGGGTTTGGCAATGAGGGCTTACTTGCCATCACCAACACCACTGCCACAAATGGCAAGCGGCGAATATTGGGCGAAATCGGCCACGAAATGGCGATGTCCACGTGTGAACGGTTGGCACGTGCGATTGATTCATCGAAGGCGGTTATGCAACAACATGCCAGGTCTCATCTGCTGCGATAGCGACTTGGGGCTCCCCCCCCCCTCTGCTACCCCCCTTATACATCCCCGCAAATATTCTTTCCTTTCTTGTTTTCTTTTTATACATGTGCGGAGGGGTGGGGGGTGCGAATCTGAACTGAAGCGACCTTTCGTATAGATCAAGACGACCGTCTACGAGCGAAGGCAAACGTTGTGCGGAGCGGAGGAAAGCTGGTCAAGCGAAAGAGACTTCATCACGAGACAGCGGGGCCAAGCAAGGGAAGTGCCGGGGTGTACACAACACCCAAGGAGCGGTGGGGGGGGGGGGGGGGGGTCGGGGTTCAAGGTCGTTTCCACCGGAACAGACGGACGGACGGACGGACGGACGCCATCTTGGAGACGGCTGCAGCGCGCGTACTAGAGGGACCTTTAAAAACTCCAGTTCCGTTCCGGAGCAACACAGCAGCAGCAGCCGTCCGCGGCAGCTGAAAGGCACCCTCCCCACTTTCAACCCGGCACCAGAAGCGAGGGCATTGGGGCACCACGGCTTCGTGCCCCGGCGGGAGAAAAAGTCTTTCAAGCGACCGCGACCTGGTGTGGTGGAGGATGGCGAGCAGCTGCTGTCCGTTCTACGTCGTCGTCGTCGTCGTCGTCTCGACCTTTTTTGGTTTCGTTTTTTTTTTGTTTGCTTCTTCTCGTTCGGGGCGCGTGCGGCCTTTTTCCTGCGAAGGGTTCCGGCGGCCAGCAGCCAGACACACAACACTGGACGATATTGTACGCAGCGCGTGTGTGTTCTGCGCTCGCGAAAGGACGGAAGCAGAAAGAAGCGTCGTCGCTGCCGTCTGCTCATTCTGGGTGTGTCTCTCTTGCAATGGCCGGCGTCGTCTGCTACGCTCCGCACCAATCTGTTCGCGTGGCCGTCTTCGTCGTCTGCTTTTTAAAGGACTCCCCGCCCACACCTACTCACGCACGCGCACCCTTCTTACTATAGATTGCCGTCTGCTTTCCCATTTCTTTCTTTCTTTCTTTCTTTCTTTCTTTCTTTCTTTCTTTCTTTCTTTCTTTCTTTCTTCGATTTATGGCTTCTGCTACAGCGGGAGCGTGCGGTGTGTCAGAGCAGAAGTGACGCGCCGCGCTCGCTAGTATTCCTGACGTCGCGCGCCCAGCACCGCCGTCTGTCCGCGTGACCGTATACGGGGGATCTGCTGCGTTTAGGATGTAAGAGAGACACACGTACGGCGTTTTCAGGCACTCTGCAAGACATATTAAATTTTCAAGACGAATGTAAGATTTCTTGCCCGCTCACAAACACTGCACTGTCAGAGAAGTGCACAGACTTTACAGTGAAACGACACAGCCCATTTGATACAACGGCGCCCATTGACGTCGTTGCCTTTGCTCAACCTTTGGCGTCTGCGCTCTGAATACAAAGGACAGGAGAACGGGGAACATATCCTCTTCGATCTTGTGTGCTTGATCTTGCATACTCCTGTCGATATCTATATTGCTTGATGTCAGAAAAGTCGTTACCGTTTGGCTCGGTTCCTGGCCATCAGTCCTTTGAATCATCCATTCATGTCACACCAACTACTTGAATAACAGGTATTGTGCCTGATCGTCACGAAGTAGAAAGAATAGCTGACAAAAACTGGTACTCCCTTCGCGTCGGGCTTGCGCGGCTGTCGCCAGTCCGTGTAGAACGACAACATCTCTTTTAGACTTGGCACACATCCTCGTGACCCTAAAGCGCATCTCATTTGCATCAAAAATAACACTCTTCTTCTGCGAGAAACAGACAGATAAGCGTAAGAATGCCACTCTGCTGCACAGAAACGGCCTAAAAACAAACATCTGCTTGGTAACGAGCACTGCGGGAATCCACCTGCCATGTCGCATTGTCTTCTGCAGGCTGCCGCACGTCCGCCGTGTGCTGCGAACCAGTTAGCCAGCTTTCCGAAAATAACGGTTCCGGAGCAGTTATCCAGGGAATCAGGGTGTGATTCACCCCAGTTTTCCGGCAGACGTGCTGGTGGGATGTTGGAGGAATCGCAAAAAGCTATATGGATGTGCAGCTGTACGAGCAAATGCTTTCAGGGAGTAGGACGTCCTTGCAGAAGAATGGCGCCAAAGGTGCGAACCCTCCCTGTCCGGACCCCACGCGCGGGTACAAAGTACACAACAGGAAGCCTTCAGGGGTCGCGGGCGGAAGAAGAGACATCCGGGAAAGGCTTTGTGGGTCACTCGGGATCCCGGTCAGCCTTTTCCCCAAAGGCGCACGCTCCCGCGAAAGGATGTCAAGCGCGGGGTCCGAACCCTATTTCGGGAAGAAGAACCCTTTGACCCTGTCCACTCGTCGTCGACGGGCCGCATCCGCCCAGGCGCGCGCTCACATTTTGGGCACTGGGTCACTCGGACCGACAACAAACACCCTTCGGCCGGCCGCTTCTCGGGTGCGCGCCCCCTGGTGTCGAAAAGCGGCGCCATCTGCGAGCCCGTCACGCCATGGTGTGGCGGCCGTCCGGCGCTCCCGACCAGCCGCCCGTTTCTTGTGCAGATTGTGATCCCTTGGTGCAGCAGGCCCTTTTCTTCGCATTATCTCTCCTTTCACCCGCGTCAGCGACGGCAGGCGAGCGCCCTGGGTGCGCCGCCAGCCGAGGTGGAGGGCAGATGGCGAGATAGTGTCGCGTGCGCTCCGTAGAGTACGTCTGCTCCGGGACGGCTTAGCAGACGTGCCACGTCTGCTACCGTGTCGCTTGCATATACGGTGCGTGTTACCACGCCACCGGGACGTCTTTGCCCGCCGTGATGACTCGATCAGTGACTGTGACTACGAGGTCGAGGTTTTGATTCCCCGGCCGCAGTTGGCCGCATTCCTATGGGAAATGCCATGCAAAAGCGCTCGTGTGCTTTGCTTCCCGTGAAAGTTAAAGAATCCCAAGAAATAATGTTGAAAAAATTAACCAGGAACTTCCCACCGCCACTATCATGGCCCCGTGTGCTAGTTAGGGAAAATAAACCTCTTGAAGGGGCAGCGCAAGTCGTCGAAGACAGAAGGCAGGAACACACAGGACTGTGTGTGTTACTGTGTTTTCATGCCTTCTGTCTTCGTCGTCGCCCCTACAATATGTTCAACCAGCCCCAACTTGCCCAAATGTCGATCCTTCTAAAATAAACCTATATTTATTTCATTTTTTTTTCGCCTCACGTGTCTCTCAGGTATAGGACAGCAAACCAGACCACCTGTTCTGGTTGACCTCGCGGCCTTTTGACTTATTTATCTATTTATCTATACAAACTTCAGCCCTATTATAGGGTTATGTATGGAGTGGGAGAAAGTAGAGAATAGTAAGTTAGCGTAAACAAAGCAAACACAAGCAAATAATTGAAGCAGTTAACATGAGCAAGCGAAGACGAGCAAAGAAAGAAAGTACAGGTACATATACAGAAAATTACTTATTCGAAAAGTATACTCTCTAACACCGACTAAAACATTTAATGGCAAGGAACGAACAGCACTGGAAGTTGAATTCAAGTTTTCTATTGCACGTGGGAAGGAAGAAAAAAATATGCAGATCCAACGCGCATGTTGCAGTCTTTGTCAAGCCAAGCTCTCGTTAAGCGGTTAGTGAAATGCTATAAAATTTCGCGTTTCATTTCAGCGTCTTTCGTCGTAAAGGAAAACAGGCGTCCACGTGCGCTCCAGCGCTCACGTGCTAAGCACACGTGACACACCTTAAATTGGCTTGTGTTTCTTCATTTCTTATTTTAAAAGTACCAGCGGCTTATGAGGCGATCTCCCTTTGTGGGTACGTGTCATAGCACGGAAATTTTAATCATCAACACGCGATGATCGTCTCAGAGAACTGTAGTTTTTGTTGGTGCGATATGTAGAGCTCGCTTCATGGCCTAGGCCCCGTCGTGCGTATATACCATTGTATGGAAATTAACGTTATAATCGACACGCAGGCAGGCCACTCAGCCGATCCTCCGTGGTGAGTGTGGGCCACAACACTGAAGTCGTACATACTTCTTCAAACCGCAGTGCATCGTCTCGAAAAACCTAATTGACCGTAAACGATGTGGCCCCGCCCGTTTCTTGGCCAATCCTCCCGTGGTGAGTGCGTGCCATGGCACGAAAATTATCAACACACGCTTCTTGTACGATCCCCCATCGTGGTTGTTTATCAACACACGCTTCTTGTACGATCCCCCATCGTGGTTGTATGCCACATAGTGTGGAAATCATAGGCATCATCAACGCGCGGTAGTCATCTCAAGGAGCTTGTTGGCGTTGGCACAACGGAAGCATGCATGCGCGATTGGAGCCTATAATATTCAATGCCACATCTTTGTGGGGTGCAATTTGGTGTGCATTTTTTTCCTAGTTGGACTACATAGCTTATGGAAGACACTCATGTTAGACCCAAGCGCCGATACATACATACATACATACATACATACATACATACATACATACATACATACATACATACATACATACATACATACATACATACATACATACATACATACATACATACATACATACATACACACATACATACATACATACATACATACATACATACATACATACATACATACATACATACATACATACATACATACATACATACATACAGAGACAGAGACAGAGACCCAGGTGAAACCATGTAATGGTAGGCAAACAAAACATCGCTATAAGAACCATGTTCGAACGTGTTAGCACGCGGCAAAGACGGCACCAGATTCAAAGCACGAGAACCACGAGCACCCCTTTCCCCTCTCACTCATCTCTCACCCTCTAGGTTCGCGCCTTAACTAGCCGATCAATCCGCAAATAAACTTTAGTATATCTCATCGCTTGCTGCATGAGGAGGAGGATGTTGTTGGCTGCAGGAAGATCTAGCTTAATTTGCGACATTTCCTGCATCCTCCGTGGCAGTAAATATTCATGATGTGACCGCTTATTACGAGAGGGGGGGAATCGAGATGCTAGATATCTATAGTAACAACCCTGTTAGGCTGACGGGCGACGAAGCACAGGCGAGTTCATTTGCAACTTGCCTAGCTGCTCCTGTAGATCACGTGCTGAACATGACGCCTGCTGTTTAATTGGTGTTTCACATCCGCCGCCGTGACCACAAGCGGCGCTGACTATAACACTCCAGTCGTGGCTTTGTTATAACTGCGAGAACACTAGGAAGGAAAGAAGGATGGAAGGAAGCAGGAATAGACGGAAAGCAGGGAGGTTAGCCAGTTCTCAGACCGGCAGGCTACCCTGTACGAGAACATTAAATATACAAGAAAGTGGATCGGGTGACAGCCGTCGACCGTAACTCAATTGGTGGAGCATCGCACGCGTCATGCGCAGTTTGTGGGTTCGGCACCCACAAGCGGCGAGTTTCTTTCTTGCTTTTTTTAAAACTCTCGTGTTATTTTACCTCTATTGGGAACATGAAGCCTATCGCAAATCTAACCCTCATCCGCAAATAATTCGGCAGTACTGTAAAAATACACTTAAGTACGACTATGTTTCCCTTGATTTCATCTTCTGTTGCTCGCTTACTACGATGCAATCGCGTTGTTGATAATTGCACCAATTCTTGTTGCTATTGATTAAATGTGCGAACTATACTCAGTTATTTCTAGCGTTCCGTTTTTGCTCGTGTGGTAAGAATGCCGTGGCCAATTACGAGATAACTATTACCAGAATTTCTTAATCAAGCAACATTTTCTTGTTTTGTTTCGGTGAATGGTTTTCATTTTCCCAAGCCAGGTGGCGCAAAGCGTAGCATCAACTGGAAAGAACAATTAAGGACGCGAAAAATGGTGAGGTGTCTGTGGCCGGTTACGCGATGTACATTTGTGTGGACGACACCATGTAACGAGTACAACGTCTAAGTTCCCATGTGCTAAGTAATCGTTAGTCAATACCAACGAAGTCTTCCATCTTGTTTAACACCGCACTTTGAAGCTAGAACAGTTGACCTGAGGTGTGGGGGCGGGGGGGGGGGGGTGAGGTTAGGTTGCAATTGCATACTGGACTAATAATTATGCGCTGGTAAATTGAACGGAACTGACATCGTGACTGATGACGTACGGCCCTCCTGCCAGCATCCGGTCGTTGACTACGATGAGTCAGCAAGCGAAAGTCGGTGTTACACGGTCCTGAAAGTCCGCGTTAGAAGGAAACCCCACGGTCTCTACTTCCTGCTAGAGCACCCCCTACAGGCGGATCGACGTATCAACGACAACTCGCATGCAAATCCGGCTCGCGAAAACTCCGCCGAGGGTGGGAACAAGAATTGTTAACGAGCATGACTCCGCGACTTCCACGCCGCGGGCGGTCATCCGAGCAGACGACGCGAGGCAGACTCTCAGCACAAACACGAGCAGACGACGACACGCACGCGCACGGGCGCGCGCGAAAAAAGACGGGGCAAGACAAAGCCGAAGTCGCTTCTGCTGCCACCAACAGCGCGCAGCAGAGGACGCCTTGTATATATGCGAAGCAGACGATATACGCCACGGGCCATCGCGAGCAGACGAGAAAAAGAAGCACCACGACTGGCGCAGCAGCAGACGACGACAGGATCGGCTGGGCGGCGTGACTTTGCGCATGATCGCGTCTCTCGCGAGACCGTTCGTTCGTCGTCGTGCCTTGGCTGCGCTGCCGTCAGGGAGCCTAGGACGAGGAGAGGTCGGAGACCCCTTCCCAGCGCGCCAACAAACTTAACCCCGCTGGCAGCGGCGGCATTACCTGAGCCGTTGGAGCAGGCAGCATGCCCTCTCGTCGCGCTCCAACGGTCAGTGTGTGTCTTTCGGGGGCCCATTCTCTGCACCAAGCCAAGCAAGGAAGGAAATAAACACGCATGAGGCGCGCGAGGGAGACCGTTCCAGGTCTGTGCGAAGATACGCTGGGCTGCCGGCTCGAGGAGAAATGCCGCGGACGCCCGAGAAGACACCCGTTGGGTGGGGACCCCTGGCGGATCGCAGGGGCGTAAGTGGGTAGCACTGCTAGTGCTGCTCCTTATGCCCGCGGCGGCGCCCTCTGGAGACCTAACGAGAGACTGAAGGCCCCCACTGCGCTTGTTTGTTCCAGCAATTAGGATGTAGATATGGGCTGTGTAACTTAGTGAGCAGTATCAAATTAAAGATTCCCCGCCAAGAGGGCAGCACAGGGTGCAGAGAGTATGACGGGACAAAGGCGTCATGGGTCACTTACGCGGCACTGCACCGTCCTGCCAGAGTGACCGCGGGTGGATTCGCCCTCCACAAAGGCGGCAGTTCCCCACAGGACCAACTTTCATTAGAAATCTGATTTGAATTTCTTTCTCGCAAATTTAATTTAAGCTAATTATAGGTAGCATTATGAAGGCTTTCTTTCACTTTTTATTTCTGTTCTGGGGCAAAAAAAGAAAGAAAGACTGTTGCTAATGACAGGCAGGAAAATATGTAACATTACGTGCAAGCAATAGAGCCTTTAATTAATTGCACCTCAGCTAAGTCATGAGCAAGGATTCGGTCATGGAAATGATATTTAGTGACATTATTTTAGCTCATACGCATGCTTGCATTGACAGGTAAGGAAGACTGAAGGAATATTGAATATTGAAGGTAGAGAGAAAAGGAAAACGTATTTACAACATAATTATGACACGATAATATGCTGAACAATATAGATGTAGATGCAGAGCCTGGATGTTATGGTCCAGAGAGCGCGCCAGATTAAAAAAACGCCTTATTCATCGACGCTCCTCTATACGAATAGTACCGTGAATATATATAAACTGCGATTAAACTGGGCCGTTCATTAACGAAGCCTCCTTTGTGCGATTGGCCATTACCACTGCGACCGTCTCACACTGAGTGCTTCCGATTTCAAGTTAAACCGATAAAATCTTCACATTTCAGGTTAAACGGATAAAATCTCCACATTTCAAGTTAAACCGCTAAAATCTCCACGTTTCAAGTTAAACGGATAAAATCTCCACATTTAAATTTAAACCGATGACATCTCCACATTTCAAGTTAAACGGATAAAATCTCCACATTTCAAGTTAGGCAGATAAAATGTCCACATTTCAAGTTAAACGGATAAAATCTCCAATGTACCCCACCTGTAACGTACTGGAAGACATGGGCCGCGCTTAATCTGTGCTTGAATTAGAAGGAATGACCCTTGATACCCGCGTCGAATGTTGATCAAACACTGTCATCATCCCTTGAGCTTCGACACGTACTTGGCCCATGCACTATACGCGTGTTGCCTACGCATCTCGCTCAGCGAAGGCACTGTTAACCTTCCTGAGAGTCCATGCATACGCTCTCAGTGAGATACCTCATAGTTTTTTGCGTGCTTTGCGTTCTGGGGGGTATATGTTGTGCGCCTGTGAGGTGCACCGTGCATACCATTTCATTTTTGGCCATGCTCATCCGGAGTAGTAGCATTTCCAGGCATGTCGCCAGGCAGACCTCTCCAAGATTCATTAAAGCACTCTCTCCCCCTCTCTCTTTCTCTAGCTTCCTCTATTCTCGGCAACACTTTTGTAAACACCCTCCCCCGCTTACATTGCACACGTAAAGAACTCTGCCGATAGGACCTGAGGAAGCTTTGGCTCGGGCCCAACTCCGACGCGGCCCATTCAAGATCCATGTAAAACGTAAAAAACGTTTTTCTGAGTTAACCCCTGGACCGATTTTAATGAAATTTGTTGCATTTGAGAGAGGTAGCTAAATTCTAGTGACTGTTGGAAGCGGAATTTCTATTTAGGGCCTGAATTGTTAAAAAGATTTTTAAATATTAGACAGTTTGAAAAAAATAATAGAAGCCCAAAATTAACAAATTCATAGCTGTACATCAATAAAAGATATCGCGGTTCTGTAAAGGGCATCCATTAGATCATTGAAAGTGGACAACTTCGGTTTGTCATTTTACATCTTCTGTGAATTTGTTACGTTGTTTACGAGGGTTCTGCAAAAGCTGTATTTCCATATTACTAATATTTTTTTAGATTCAGGTGTGAAATATCAATTATGTTCGCTTTCGATGTACTATAGATGGAACTCACAGAATTGTGATATCGTTTTTCATTGCTGAGTTACAGAGTTCTAAACTTGATAGCTTCGTTTTCCGAAAATTTTTGAATTTTGTCAATCTTTAACAAAAAATTGGCGACCTAAATCAAAAATTCGAAACCAACAGACACTAGATATTAAGTTTTTTCTTTTAAATGCAACAAACCTCGTCAAATTTGGTGCACTGATTGCCGAGAAAAACGAATTATCCTTTTACATGTATTTCGATAGGAGCACCCGAGCTAAAGCTTCCTCTCAATGTCATTGGGCACTTACCCACTCACGGGAATTGGTCAAGGTTCGCAATCGAAACATATGTCCTTGCTTTCCGTTAACTGAGTGGTCAGTACGTATAGCTATATTTAAATAATAGTGATTATCTTGTTATAGGTCAGCATGTCTCACGCCATCTTCTTTCCTCGTATCTACACATTACCGCGCTTGATCTGCCGTCGTCGTCGTCGTCGTCGTCGTCGTTGTTGTTGTTGTCCTGAGTGGCCGTGGCACTTACCCACAGTGGGGGATTGGCCATGAATCAGGTGGTTCAATTAGGTGCATAAAAATAATAATAACAACAAGGGAGTTAACAATTTGAGCGTTGGACTTTCTTTGGCTTTCCTCTCGTGCATCCTTCTTCTACCTCCCGCTTCCTGCGCGTCGGAGCTGCATGGCCGACGGGGATCACGTGGCCACGCAAAAAACGATCGTGTTACTTAGAATAAAGGTGCACGTTGAGGGATCCCAGGAGGTTTAAATTATTCCGGGGTCGCCCCGCTACGGCGAACTGCTTTCAGTGTGCATTCAGTGCGCAGTGCTTTCAGTGGAACCTTTGAGGGTGTGGGAACCTCGAAGGTTCCCACACACCCTCAGTGTTAAAGTGGTGACGTAGCTTTCTTTGAGTCTTGTCGCTAGTTTGCGGTTTGGGGGTTTCTGTGAGGCCGTTTGTGCGAGGAGAGTCAAGTCGGGCCAGTAGGTATTTGCTGGTCGCTGGCTAGCCGAGCAGACAATGTGGGTCACTGGGTATGTGTGTCCACACAGACAACTTGCTGCAGGCGCTTAGGGGGCTCATATAGTGGACAACTGGGTCACCAGGCATGTTCCACCAGGCACGTGCCTGAACAGAGAAATTGGACTGCACGTATGTGATACCGGGTAGGCAGGTACCTCATTCTTGGACAATCCACCCTAATGGACGCATGCCAACCTGACACGAGGGGTTCTTAGCCTTGAATATATTAAATCGACAGCGTCCCATCCCCGGTAGACGCTTCGGCGTCGAGGGCGACCGCTTGATGGATGACCATTGCAACGAAGTTACAGCTGGGATACTACAGGAATAGTGGGGGTTCCTG